>NC_071255.1:30060189-30092689 GCF_023375685.1 Ictalurus furcatus | reverse complement strand
ATTACCCTTCGATAGCACATCTGGTGCAGAAACTGAGTGAAAACAACATCCAGACCATCTTCGCTGTCACAGAGGAATTTCAGCCTGTTTATAAAGTAGGCTTCCTCCTTCTTCCTTCATTCACTAAGCAGTGTGTGTGTGTGCGTGTGCATGTGCAGTACTGTGCAAAAGTTTTAGGCACCGTATTTTTTTTTTTTTAATACAAACTTTGTTATAGATTTTTTTTATTTTATGACTTCTACATTATCGAGTCAGTACAAAAACATTTTAGATTCTTAAACATTAGTTTTCTGTAAGATTAAATGTTACAGAAAAATGTTTGTATATCAGTAAAGAAACCGGTATATTACATGAGAGCACTTTTCAGACAAAAAAATACACAGTGAAGGCTGCTGGGTTTTGCTGCAAAAATAAGAAGCGAGTGCGACAGAAAAGTCTCCAGAAGAACCGTGGCTGGTTCTGTACGATGCTCAGTAAAACTTACAGCTCATTTCCTTATAAAACTGCACTAACTGTACTATTATTATTATTAAAGATACTACTATTTACATTTTTTTGTCACACCAAATATTGCCTTTGTTTCATTTGTAAGTCACTTTGACTAAAAGCATCTGCTAAATGAGTAAATGTAAATGTTTCGTTTACTACTGTTTATTGCTCTTTACTGTGTTTTACTTTAATCTAGAATCATTTAATTTCATTATTTTGAAGGAATCTTTGTTCTACAGCATTTCTTTTCATGTGCCTAAAACGTTTGCATAGTACTCTATGTGCTTTGTAGATGTTTGATGTTGGTTTATTTTACTCCCCCCCCCCCCCCCCCCCCCCCAACCGAGTTGAAATCATCATTGGCTTGGGTAAAGCCCATCTTTTTGAAGTTTATAAACGCATGCTTATGACCTCTGTCTGCGTTCTCATGTTCTGATGACTTTCTCCCTTGCTGTTTTTATGGAATTTACCAAAATTCTGAATAATTCTGAACAAAAATACTCTCTAGTGCTGTATTTTAGATTAAGGTTTCCTTTAGTGGTATTATTTAACACATTAGTTAACATTGACAAACATTAATACACAATAGGAAAGCATTAATATACACAATAGGAAACATTAACAACATAAGTAAAACTCTTATTAATGTTTTAATTGATGTAAACTTAGGGTAATTGTGGGGGTTTTTTTACATAATAAACTAAATATCCCAAATAATCAACACCAGCATAAATAAGCCATCAGTACAGCCATCACATAACATATCCCATCAGTGAGTAAAATGAAGCCTGCAGTGACCAAAAATATAAACCAAAACATCAGAATTAATCAGAGTTAATTAATCAGAACTGAAACTGAAAAGCAAGTTTACACCTGGTGTTCAGTACTTATCAACATTTAGGAACATGCTGTAATATAATTACTGCTGATTTGCTTTATTTTGGACTTTATTTTTAGTCATGGATTGGATAGACATTTTTATCCAATGTTTTACAGTGCTATGAAAAACTATTTGCCCTGATTGCTTCTGTTTTTGTGTATCTCTCATACTAAATTGTTTCAGAAATTAAAACAAAATCTAAGATGAAACAAAGGCAACCTGAGTAAACACAAAATACAGTTTTTAAATGATAGTTATTTATTGAAACAAAAAAGTTATCCAATAGCAACTGGGCCTGTGTGAAAATGTATTTTCCCCTGCAGTTAATAATTCCCCAAATCTATGAAACTGCATTGATAATGGGGTTCAGCTGGACTAGACACAACCAGGCCTGATTACTGCAAACCCTGTTCAATCAAATCAACATTTAAACAGAACTTTTTGAACATCATGGATTTGGTTAAAAGGTCTTACCCAGTAACATGGGGCGGCTGTGGCTCAGGTGGTAGAGCGGGTTGTCCACTAATCGTAGGGTTGGCGATTGGAGGTTCGATTCCTGGCCCACATGACTCCACATGCCGAATTGTCCTTGGGTAAGACACTGAACCCCAAGTTGCGCCCGATGGCAGTCTAGCACCTTGCATGGCAGCTCTGCTACCATTGGTGTGTGTGTGTGAATGGGAGAACCAGTGTAAAGCACTATTTAAGTGCAGACCATTTACCACTAAAATCACTAAACATATTATAGTTTTTTTATATAAACCAATGCAGCAAATATTCAATAAGGAAAGCTTAATGTAAAGTATTCGCAAAAACTCATTTAAAACGTGCATATCAGATATTCATCTCTAGAGAGAACTGGATTCTCATTGAAGTCTCAAGCAGTGGGAATCTGCCTCTCTTGGTATTTTGCATAACCGTAACTCTGAAAATAGTTTCCACCTCGAGAATTGGCTCTTGCCGTGCTCTGAAATCTCCATTTAGAATTCCTGCCTGGAACGTGAAAGTGTCGTTTATAATACAAGCTCTTTTTTTTTTTTTTTTTTTTGTCTGTCCTAGACTGCAGTGTTTTATATCTGTCTCCATCCTGTGGTTCACTCCCCAACACAACACATTTCTCAGGGTTTTTTTTGTCTTCCGCAGGAATTGAAAAACCTCATTCCAAAGTCTGCAGTGGGAACATTGTCCGCAAACTCCAGCAACGTGATCAACCTTATTATTGATGCGTACAATGTGAGTATATCAGCTTACTTGTTCTGAATTGTCTCTTTATTCACCTGTAAAGCACTCGGTGACCTTTTCTTTTCATGCCTTTATGTTTTATCTGTCTCTTGTAGTCTTTGTCTTCAGAGGTGATTCTAGAGAACAGTAAGCTGCCTGAAGGAGTCACCATCACATATCAATCCCGCTGCAAGAATGGAGTAGTGAGTGTCGGAGAGGAGGGACGCAAATGCTCCAACATCTCAATTGGAGATGAGGTAAGACTATAAAAAAAAATTAGAAAAGCTTCTGTAGGCCATTGATGGTCAAGTCAGTGCTTTTTGTTCAATTCCTGGCATCTGTAGTTATCTTATTATGTAGATTTTGTCTTTGGTTCCAGTGCTGTATTCTATATGAGACAGTCTGAGAAAACCCACCATGTAGCTAAGGTTGAAAACAGCCAAAACATACTTTCCTTATAACATACAGTGTGGTCCAAAAGTCTGAGACCACATTAAAAATCTGGGATATATATATTTTTCCCATTTAAAATTGGAAATAAACAATGTTTTAGAATTTTGAAATATTTGTATCAAAGAAAGTAAATGTTCAATATCTTGAATATATAAGATTCTGCACTATTTCTAGGTCCCTATTTAAATGCAAACAAATGTGTGATGTACTGCTTTGTAAAAAAAAAAGTCAGATTTTCCTCATGTCTAATCTCTTCTGTTAAAGCATGTGTTCGCACGACACTCCGATGGATTTGATCTAAAATGGATCATAAGGTTTTGCACAAACTGGTGGAGTCCCTGCCAGGACTCAAGTGCACACTGTCATTAAAGCATAAAGGGGACGTACCAAATACTATGAAACTCTGAAATCCATGTAAATATTCCAAAGGTTCTAATTTTCACCAAAGTTGTTGTCATTAATATAATTTATAATGAAAATTGTTGCAATAAATTAGAAAAGAATGCAGTGTAGAAGCATTTTCACTCGTGCTCTCGGATCTTTGGACCCCAGTGTACTTTTGACATCTTTATTTTAAGAAAACATAAATATATTTTAACAAAATGATATTGAGATGTTTTTGGTAACTTTCTAAACTTTCCTCAACTAGTATAATATTGTATAGTATAAAATAGTATAGTATATATCATAGCATAGTATACTATAAAATTTCAATATTTCATGTGAAAGTTGTTTTTTTTTCCAGGGCCACGACACGAGTACAAGCACAAGTCTTGTGTTCTTCTGTGTTTAGTGGATTTTTGTTTTGTTTTTTTATGTATTTATTATTATCATTTTAATCTGAATTAAAAGATCTAAGTTACTTATTGTCATTGAATTTTTATCTTTTTGGGTGACAGGTCGCCTTCAGCATAAACATCACAGTTAATGGCTGCCCCAAACAAGGCAAGGCTCAGGTCCTAAAGATCAGACCTCTGGGCTTCACTGAGGAAGTTGAGATAAAACTGAGCTTTATCTGTGACTGTGAATGCCAGAAAAACGGCATCGCGAACAGTGACCTCTGCCATAACGGCAATGGCACCTTTGAATGTGGCGCCTGCAGGTAACGGTCAATCGACACAAATAATTTATGTATAATGCTAAATTTATTCATAGAGAAATGTTTTTGCTTCTGTATTTGTAGTAGTAGTCAGTCTTTTTGCTCAGAATATTCTTTCTGATCATTTCATTGTTATACCACATACATATACATGCATGCATATATATATATATATAATTAGACTATCAAGAAGATAGTCTGTGGGGATTAAAATGCACTAGATAGAGCGATAGCTCGCTCACTCAATAGATAGATAGATAGACCAATCGATCTATCTGTCTAGTGCATTTTAACCACTGTCTTCTTGATACGGAAAATATACTCACTGCCCACTTTATTAGAAACGCCTGTACATAGATTGATCCCTGAGGGAAATTGTTCATAAGCATCTACACGGGACTTTAGAACAATTTAAAATACACATAACAAGTAAATATAACTGGAGATGTGTTTTATAGTCAATCGGGAATAGAGAAAAAAAATGCTTGATTATATTATAGCACCAATAACCCACAGGTATCTGCTCAATGTTGAGATTATCTTGCTGTTCCCAGGTGTAATAAGGATCGTATTGGCCGAGAGTGTGAGTGCTGGAAAGACGAGGTGTCCAGTGAGGACCTTGAAAAGACCTGCCGCAAGGACAACGGCACCGACCTCTGCAGCAACAACGGCGAATGTGTGTGCGGCAAGTGCGAGTGTAAGAAGAGGGACAACCCTGAGGAGTACTACAGCGGCGAGTACTGCGAGTGTGACAACTTCAACTGCGACCGCTCCTCCAACAAGCTCTGTGGAGGTACTGACTGCTCTCTGACACCATTTAGAGTTATGAAAGACGCTGATTTCCATCAGTGTATGTATTAATCTGTTGTGTCTGTCCCTGTATTATGCTAGGCCATGGCCGCTGTGTATGCCGAGCCTGCGTTTGTGATGCTAACTACACAGGAAGTGCATGTGACTGCTCCTTGGATACGTCGACATGTCTGGCCTCCAATAATCAAATCTGTAACGGCCGAGGCATATGTGAATGTGGAATCTGTAAGTGCACTGATCCTAAATTCCAGGGCCCCACGTGTGAGATCTGCCCCACCTGCCCTGGAGTCTGCACTGAACACAAGTAAGCGTAGGAAGCCTCCGTCCAGCTCTTAAGCACTGTCATCCAACAGATTTAAAAGAGAGGTTTTGAGTTAGAAATGATTTTATCCAAAGCATTTTATTTGCTGTGGATTGCAAAGGAGACTAAAAGCATTTTGGATTAAAAGTATCAACAAGCGTTCAAGTGCTACACGATACATTTTGTACTAATTAAAACGGAAGCAAGTTGAGATCATTCTAGGAATCTTATAAATGGTGCATCACATCTGATCACTATCTGATGTAGAATTAAATTTTCACCACAAATGGCCAGTAGATACTTCATTTCAACATTGCTCCATTTAAGTTTATTTGAGGCTTTTCCTTCAGTGATTGCTTCACAGAGCTTATATTTACAAAAGCCACATTTAAGACGGCATCCTCTTTTCCAGTAATGTATCAACTTCTACGATGATGCATGCGTGTCATCCTTCCCCTCTTTGTTGTCTGATTATGTTGTTTATTTCTGTAGGGTATCGATTGATGCTGAATTTTGTTATTTTAAGTTACCTTCTTTTGCTTTTAACCAGTTCCTTTTGCTTGAAGTGTTCAAATTCGTTGTTTTTGATCTTGATGTTGATTATTATTATTTTTTTTTCCAATCCAGATTTTGTTGACCGTTTTGAGAAAAAGATTTTAGGGCTGAGTGCATAAAGTCTTTGATTTTTTTTGCTCCTGTGGTGGCTTTCTCTATTCAAGAAAATAATATATTGTCTGTCATGCTTTGGCATTGAAAGTTGAGTGTGGTTTCTTTTAGGTCTTCTTTTCTTTGACAAGTGTGTCGGTTCTGCCGGTAAGAGTTTGTGCGGTGGTGTGTAGTATTGTATTTTAATTACTTAAGGGGTTGATTTCTGCTTGGCTTCACAATTCTCGTATATCTTTGTGCATTGATTCGAGTAGGTTTAGTTTAATTGGTTTTAATTAGTTGGGTTGTAGTCAGCGTGTGAGGTTCGATTGTTCTTTAGATTGTGCAGTCCACGAAGCAGTACTCTATGAACTCTTCGAGATCTTCCACTTTTCAGAAATGTGTGAATCTCTTAGCTTGATTTCTTTGTTTTAAATGTAATTGGTCGCAACAGCCAGTTGCGCCTCTTCTCGCGAGATCCGGGAGAATGTCTGTCCACACATCTTACCTCTGCTGACAAAGTTAGTTCCTCATATCACTTACGTTATTCCCGCTGTAAACAAACATTTTCTCACCAGCCTCTCTGTCTCTTTTTCTCTCTCGAAGTTAATATGACAAAAAAGCTTATGTTAGAGAATAACTGGGAAGCACAAAGTCCTCTTTCCTGAAGATGTTCACTTACTGACAGTCGAGACATCTTCCATAAATATTAAATAAGTCACCATACCAACAGTTGTACATTTTTCTTTGTGAAGTAACAGAATATACACACACGTGTGCATATATATATATATATATATATATATATATATATATATATGTATATGTATATGTATGTATGTATGTATGTATATGTATGTATATGTGTGTGTGTATGAGAGAGAGAGAGAGAAAGATACATATACACACACTGTATTAGAACAAGCACATTTATGTAAAGATTTATGTTGCATCCGGCATTATATTCATAGCCGTGCTGTTATGGAAAATTAACCCGCACCTTCAGATACAAGCATTCACCAACACTGTGGTATAGACATATATAAAACTAACCACAGACATTCTCATATACAAGTTGAACGATTACATGCTCTTGGTGGAGGAGGTCATCTTGAGATCTTTTTTATGAGTATTGGAAAAAGAGAGTGTGAGATTGACCGATCAGATTGAGCCAGCAGTGTTACACTTGCAGTAGTAGTCCGTTGTGGTGAAGCAGGAACTCAGTTTGCAGACGAAGTTCTCTTCTCTGGGTGTGTAGTTACTGATAAAGTCATGAGTACAAGTGGTGGAAATGATGTTCCTCCCCATGGTTGCTGGTGGCTTAGTCTCTGTGATAGGGTGAGGATCCTGGGGATCCCCACGAGGAGCTGGAATCTGTAGTGGAGCATAGAGCTAGAGTCTGACCTGATCCTCTTAGCCTGTTGCCATGACAACCCCTGACCAGGAAAAGCGGAAGGAGAATGAATGAATGAATGAATGAATGAAAGTTAATCGCAGTCAGATGTGTAACAAGCAGCATGTTGTTTCACAGGGCGTGTGTGCAGTGCCGAGCCTTTGGTACAGGAGAGAAGAAGGACACTTGTGAGAGAGACTGCAGTTACTTCACTCTGATTAAGGTGAAACATACGGATGACCTGCCTCAGCCCGTACAAGCCTTCCCACTCATGCACTGCAAGGAGAGAGACGCTAACGACTGCTGGTTCTACTACACCTACTCTGTCACTAACCACACCGAGGTCCATGTCGTCGAGACTTTAGGTACATTTTGAAAATGTAACCAAGCTTGACACAACAAACAAAACTGTTTCACGTTATAAATTTCTCTGCCTCGGATTTCCTGTATACTCCGTAGGGCACCTCAGCAGTGTACACTGCCAGGTCAAAATTTTTTGAGCTCCCTGTATTAACATTTTGCTTCAAGTTAATACTTAAAAAAAAAGGATATAATAAATGAACTGAGAAATGTGGCTCTATCTAGAAAAGAGATATGTTGTAGCACACAGCACATTTATTTGTTTTACAGTTGATTCTAATAATAATAATAATAATAATAATATCTAATATCAAGTGTAAGACACATCTTGGCTTACAGTAACTTACAGTCTTACAGTAAATACATCAAGAAAGAAGGGTACTCGTCTTTAATGAAACACATTACAGTCAGAGAGTGGACGATGAAAACTTTTAGTTATATGGAGCACTTGTTTAAATAAAGAGTCAACTATAAATAAACTTTGTCTGTCAGGGCCTGTGATTAAACAGGTTGGGACAGTTATATTGAGTGCTCTGGTTTCCATCCTGTTTCAAGTCAGGGATAAATTTGTAGCCATTTCTATTTATTGATGTATTTACAAAGTTCTTTTCTTCTTTTTTTTTAAAGCCAAAAAATAATTTTTTATATCCTATATTGCCTTTAAACTCCCAAATATCATTTCAGATGACATTAGGAACGCTCCGTTCCTAGCTCTACAGATGCTTTATAAACCGAGATTAAAAACTTAAAGTGCTAATTGAAGTACTTGTCCTATTCTTAGTCTGTTTTGATCTTGTTAATGATACATTTTGTGATTTGTAGCATATCCAATAGATTCATAGCTAAATACAGTAACAGGTGTAGATCTCATTAATCACACATTATATTAAAAATACTTTCATCTTTTACATGAAAAGCATTGAGATTTTGGACTTGAAGTAAAATGTGCTATATAAACTTCAAAACAGTACAGTGCAGTGGCTGATGGCAACTGAAGTCCAGAATTCCTTCTTGATATATGACACATTACAGCAAGACACCTAAAAAAAAAAAAGTCAGCTTTAAGTAAAGAGTTCATCTTAAATAAAAGAAGTCCATTTTAAATAGTCAACTTTATTAAAGAGTGAACTTTATAAAAACATTTAAAAGGGAAATCACTTAGCAAATGTATTGTGTAATGTTGGTATGTTTACAAGAACTGAAATGTGTTGGAATGTGCTGTATCATTTTTCCCATAATCCTTTGTTTCCCAGAATGCCCAGCTGGTCCTGATATCATCCCCATTGTGGCTGGAGTGGTGGCAGGAATAGTGCTGATTGGACTAGCTCTTCTGTTAATCTGGAAATTGCTCATGATCATTCATGACCGCCGCGAGTTTGCCAAGTTTGAGAAAGAGAAAATTAATGCCAAATGGGATATGGTAAGAAAACGCCTGTGCTTTTGGTTTTCATCTAAGATTTTATAGGGTATAATTAATGACTTCTGAGATCGGTCATTGTTTAGATTATTGGTATTCTGTCCTAATCTTAAAACACCACAGTTCCTTGCTGTAATAAGGCTTTCTTACTTTAGCTAAGTGTCTTGTTACTGTAGATATAAAGATAACGGGACTACGATTGTGTCTGAAACCCCTTTTCTTCTCCCTACCTCATGTCTCAACCCATTCTGGTCTTTAATTCATGGGAAAGTTACCCCAAGGCCAGCTGGCTTTGAATATATTTTTGGGTTAATACTTCTAGCAGCTGGGAAACAGAACAGAGCCATTTTGGATTTTGGAGGGCTTGGTTCTCTGAGGTGTGGTCTGTTTGGAATAGATTTGAGAGGCTTGATTAATCAGTGCTGCCCTCTGCAGGTTAGAAATAAAGAAAATGTCTCACTATTTAGGACTAATGAAAAAAACTGTAATTTCTGCATTTATAATACGAAAAAGCTTGTAAAAAAAATCAACACGTCATGCTTGGATAAGCCTCAACCAATACTTTGAAACTTTCAGAAGCTGTCATTATTTTTACAGATTAGCATTCACACTTTCAAACAAAAGTGCATTGCATTATTGCGTATTAATCTTGAATGTAGGCAGCACAATACATCAAAGCTCTTCTGTAATGTAGGAGTGTGTCTGAGTGACATGGGCAGGGCTGTAAAGGTTCATAAAGCTCTAATTATGGCAATGCAAAGGCTGTGGTGTCAGTTACAGTTCAGCCACTTTGTCTGCCAGGGCCTGTGATTAAATCGTCTTCAAAGGCTGTGTGTGGCTTGTGATGAAGGTTGGGACAGTTATATTGAGTGCTCTGGTTTCCATCCTGTTTCAAGCCACCACTATTCCAGGGATGCATTTGTGGTTGTTTCTGTTTATTGATCTATTTACAAAATTATACAAAAAATATTATTTTTATTCTTATATTGCCTTTAAACTCTCAGATATAATTTCAGATAACATTAGGTACACTCTATGTTCCTAGCTCTATAGATGCTTTATAAACCAAGATTATAAACTTAAAGTACCTGTTTGACACTAGTAGTCTGTTTTTATCTTGTTAATTATACAATTTGTGATTTGTAGCAGATCATGTGATTTGTGATGAATGACGTGAAAACCCGATTTCAGTGGTTTCGGCTGTTGTTATAAGAACGGCCTCTGAACCTTCTTTTTTTCTTTTAATAATGGTGGTGGTTGTTTTCTCAGTTGAGTTTGTTGGATGGAGCAGTTCCCAGGACTGCAAAATTCACCTCTACATTTAGAAAAAGGAAAGGATATACAGTTGAAATCAAAAGTATTCAACCCCCATTGCAAATCAGGTTTATCCCAAGCATACCTCAAATTCCACCAAGGTTTGGTTGCAGAAGAAGTCCTGGATGATTCTACAGGGCCATCACAGTCACCTGACTTGAACTCCATAGAAAATCTCTGGTGGGATTTGAAGAAGGCGGTTGCAGCACGCATACACAAGAATATTACTGAATTGGACGCCATTGTTCATGACGAATGGCTGAGATTCCTCAAGAACGCTGCCAGAAGCCATGCATCTCAATTGCAGCAGATCATAACAGCTAAAGGGTGTTCTACTAAGTACATAAATACATAACAGTTGCATTTTTAGTTGAACTTGGGGAAACCACATGAAGCATCCGTTGTGTTGAACTATTTCAACTGATTTAGTTTGATTTGTTCAATTTTCACAATAACCCTGATTTGTAATGGGGGTTAAATAATTTTGATTACAATTGTAGATTTTTACATGAATATTTACAGGGTTTAGCCGACGCCCTTATCCAGAGCGACTTAGAGAAATGCTTCATCGTGTCCATCAAACACATCCTCATATTATCAAGCTAAAATCCTGTTAGAGAGGAGTTAGGACAGAGAAAAGAAGAGAAAAAACACAAGTCCAGCATGTATTTCCTAGTGCTCTTTTAAGTGTTAGATTTTCCATCTTGTAAAGAGCAGTTACTTTAATGATGTTTGAAATTCCTCATGATTTCACAAAGATCTTTCCAGTAAAATCTTTCCTCTTCCTTTTAGCTCCACATTATCATCGTTTTTCTTGCTTTTGCGATGTGTTTTTCATCTCCTTTGCCCTTTTCCATCTTGCCTTCAAATTCTTTCTGTGCCTTTTTCCTTCCTTAGCAAGATAATCCAATTTACAAGAGTCCTGTTAATAAGTTCCAGAATCCAAACTATGGACATAAAACTGCAGCTTTTTAAGTGTGTATTACTTTCCACTTGCCTCTGCATGGTCTTTTCATTGTCTTGTGTGTGAGATAGTTTGCACTATAGCTTGTGATCTTAGAACTTTAATTTAATCATTAAATTAATCGGTTTAAATATGTTTTTAAACTTTGAAATGCATCATTTTTTTTTCTTTTGTATTGTATTATAAACTCATTGGGGGTGTTTAGGGATGTAAGAGCAAAATACTACAATCATATGATATCACAATATAATAGTGGTGTGATGAATTACATCACAATACATGTTTAAAATCTTTTTTAACAATTGGTTGACCCCCCCCCCCCCCCCCTTCTTGTTCTAGGTTAAAAAAAACTGTTTTAGTAAATGTATGGAAAATCGTGTAACATTTTCAATGCATCCCCCCCCGCCCCCGGTTGATTCACCCTTTGGCAAAAAAGAAAACAAAACAATTAACACAACCAAATTTTTCTTTTTTTGGTGCCAATGTTTTATGACAAAGTTTTTCCAAAAACAATTTTTGTGTTTACTTCTTTTCTTTTTTTTGTGGCAAACCTCAGCATAATCATATGTTTAATCGTTTTTTTGTTTTTTTTTTGGTCTTCTCTTTTTTTATGGCACTAAACTCAGCTAATTTTCTGATTTCTATTTTCTTCTTGTTTTTTGACACTCATTTAAAACCAAATATTGTTCTACATATTGTGCATCATGAAAATGTTATTAAATAAATTGACATTTATTTCACTCACCCCTTCACCGCTACTCCAACTCCTATTCCATGTCCTTTAGTCTGTGTGTGTTTGTGTTTTTATGAACTAATCATCTTACTGAAGCTCGTACTGTTGCATCCGTTTCACTCTTTTATTGAGATCCTTAACAAATGAATTTGGGTGTTTTTCTGTGTTTTTTGACAGGACTAAACTTAAGAGCACTGCATCTTCAAAAACCTGTTGCTCCGCCTGTTTTCACATGTTCATGTTTCTGCTTTTCACAGGGCGAAAATCCGATCTACAAGAGTGCCGTTACAACCGTCATCAATCCCAAATATGAAGGCAAATAATGCACATCTCCCATGTGCTCAGAGCAGTATTCTTCATTTCAGTTCGAAATCTTGTCTTCCCATTTAAATTTCTTTTCATTTTATTTCGTAGAACTACGCGTTTATATTGTAGCACTGCATTAAATAGGACGCGAGCATTTTGTGCCTCCTCTCCTCTGTTTTATTGCGAAACATGTACAGTTTGTAAAGACTTTATCAGCATCTGAAGCTCTTGTTTAAAATACTGTTTGTATTATTTCCCTTTGTTTCACACATTGATGAGAACATTTACTGCAAATTCGTTGATGCAGAGACGGCTATTAATCCTTCATAAGCGATACATAAGGTATGAAGCGAACCTTTATTACGACAGTTTATTATTATCTATGCTAGTCTTCATTTCTATTGGAGAGAACTAAACAGCATTATGCAGCAGCATCACTGTGAGTGTGTAACATCTGACATGACAATCTGGAGTACTATTTGTATTGGTGTCTTTTTATTATGCTAATGATTGTAGACATATTTGCTTAGCAAGCATTGAAGGCATGTTATGGGCTTATGTTATTTTATGTTATGTTATATTCCAAAGTTTTGAAACATAGTCTAGAGCAATTTTATGCAACACTCACAGACGCTTTAGGGGCATTTCACTCATAAACGCACGTGGCTTTTGGTCAGATTTTCCTTCTCATTCTCAGTCTCTAAGACAAATGATGACGAGCAATTTTGCAACTTTATGTATATCTGACTTCAACCTGTGTCTGTGGAAGAGCATATCCTTTACTGAGAGTTGTTTGTATGTAGTCCTGAAATCAGTATGTCTACTGATATCTATAGTTAAAGCCTCTGGCAAAATTGGGGGGTGGGTGGGTGGGGGGCAGTATATTTCCCGAATCTGCCAGTAGTAGATTCGGGAAATATTTCCTAAACTGCTATTTAATTATAATTGAAAGCTACTATAGGAAAACTCCTATTGTCAACTTGATCAAAACATTGTGGGTGTGTCAGAGTGCATTATGATTGACAGTATAGTTACCCCAGCAACACAAATCTATCATTACTTGCTGATTTATTTTATATGTAGTAAGTTATTTTAAGTATGAATACTTGCATACATATACAAATCATTTTCTCTGATTTTTATGAGGTTATAAATCTCTCGGCTTAAAAAAAAAATTAAACCACTGACGTCGTCTTTTTTTTTTTTTTTAACAAAAACTATTAGATTTGTGAAAACATTCATGGTACATGGTTGTGTGGTTAAATGTTTTTATTCTGTTCTAATGTTTAAGATGATGTGTTTACTTTTAAAACAAAGAAAATGCCATTTTGATGTCTTTGCCAACCACCAAGACATATGGAAACTGGAAAATTCTTGATATTTGATGTACAATGCAATATTATATTACCCAAGATGCCTCAAATCCTAGCCCAGTCCTTTATTTTAAAGTGCCTTTTCGACATGTTCACTATTGCCATGCTGTTTTGAATTTATTTATTAAACCAACTCTTAAAAACATCATGCCTTTGTTTATTAACAAGGTTTATCATTACTCTGATGTGAGATGGAAACTTCTCTACAATCTTGCAAAGATCATGAGCATATGAAGCCTGTACAGAAGTACATTTGAATTTCATATTTCATAATTCAGTACAGAGGAAGTGTAGTGAGGCAAGTGGCCCTGTAGAGGGCAGCACAAGGATGGAAGCACTACTTCTAGTTGAGTTATGTATGTTTGTCTCAGACCAAGGACCTTATTTATTCATACTACCTCCTGTCATTTTTCTCCATAAAATAATATTGTCAACTCGTGATTTTAATAACACCTTGGACAGAGGCCTGCTAATAACCACAAACTTTCATTTCTAAAGACTTAATTTCTGACATTTATTGCACTAGAGTGTTTCCTTTTATCTCTCATTGACTGACAATTATATCCGAACAAACAAAATAAAAAACCCTTTACGTAATGGAGTCTTCAGCTAAAAGCTGCTTTTATCTGCAGTTTCCCGGACAGTTGGCTGTTTGAAAAAAGATGTTTTAAGTATGAATTGGATTAAATCAGTAGGTCTTACTAGTATAATGAAACTAATTGAAACTGTTTTTAAATTAATAAATAAACAGTGATAAATTATTTTCTTTGGTGAATATGTACCGTACTTTAATGAGGGATACCATTCCATTTTCCATACCGCTCATCCTACTCAGGTTCACAGGGCAAGCCTGGAGCTCAAGGAACTCAGGGCACAATCGCAAACACATTCACAAACTACAGACAGTTTGGACATGCCAATCAGCCTACAACGCATGTCTTTGGACCGGGGGAGAAAACCGGAGTACCTCGAGGAAACCTGGGGAGAACATGCAAACTCCACACACAGGAGAGAGGTGGGATTCGAACCTCCAACCCTGAAGGTGCGAGGAAACCGTGCTAACCAAGAGGGATATACTAAATATTATTAGACTGAAGTTCCTAAAAAGTAGCAACAGTATGGATACAATTAAAAGCGATATATTTTACAGAGATATAAATATATAAGGGAAGTATAAACACTAGAATAATGTTTATACCAGGGCCATGGTTAAAGATACCTAACAGAATTAGTATTAGTGAGTGCAGATCATACATTTAGCTAATAGACTCGCATCCAGTAAGAGTGTGTGGAAATCTTTCCGTACCATTTTTACAACCTGAAAAATGTTGCTTAAGTGGAGAGGAAAGGTGATGGGAACATAAGCTGATGCAATGATTGAAAGAATCGAGACAACAATCATAAATTGGATATTATCGAGTACAATTGCGTGTAAATCTTTTAGTGAAAAAAGGACAGACACCTTCTATTTTAAAATGTGTAATAGGTTATATCAAAGTGATTTGCCCATAACTCTAAAACTTAAAATGGTCCTTCTCAGTGACTACGTTTACATGCACATCAAATTCCGTTGAAGGTTTATATTCAGGTTTCAGCCATATTCTGAATACGATGTTTATATGCGTACAGGCATCGGAATATTCCTGTACACATGGTTGTAATAAGTGTGCCCGCGTTGCTATTCCTAAATACCTAGCCTTCAGCTAAGTATCAGTTAGCACCCACAGTTCCATTTATCTCCTTTCAGTGGATTTTCTGAATAAGGTGTTTACATCAACAGATTTCTGATTAAAACAGGCATATTCCAGGGGTGGGAATCATAATATTGTCTTAATCTGAATCGGACTGCAGCATTTACATGACTCAGTACTAATTAGAATATCGCCAAATTCCAATTAATAGTGGAATATTGACGTGCATGTATATGTAGTCTGTCATCATTCACAAATTAACGGTAGGCCAGATTCTGAACCAAGCTAGTCACGTATAGATCGGAGGCTACCAAAATGAACCATATAATAGTATATTGTATATGGATATGATATTGAGTCCAAAATGACTAGAACAGTCATTTCTATCCACAAGTTGGATTAAAAAAAAAAAAAAAAAGGGTTAGGGTTAGGGTTAGGCTGGCTGGGTTAAATCTGTATTGGACCCAATGTGTGTTTCTAATTTGACCCAAATTGGGTTCTTTTTAGTCTAGCTAATTTTACAGTATGTAACTTGTCCTGTTTGAGTAGCCAAAGCACACTTCCATAACTGTCTATATGCATGATACCATTAGTCTTTCATTATCATTCATATGCATTTTCAGTTACTTGTCATCTCATGATTGGAATACTCCACTTCACTCCTGGCAGTACTTCCCCTGCGTGCCATAAGACACCTGCAACTCAACCAGAAGGCAGACACATGATTTCTTTTCAATTTCCCCAAGTTCTTCCAAAACTTACCCCATTTCCCTCAACTGTCTTCCTGTAGCTGCCCAGGTCAGATTTAAAACATGAACATGTGCCTAGAAAGCCCAAAAAAAAGAGACTCTGCTCAGATTTAGTCAAAAGCTGCAAAACCGATAGGACGGTTCTTCACAGTACAGATGGATAATGACCCAAAACATACCGCAAACGCAACCCAAGAGGTTCTTAACTCAACCCAATTGATCATGCTTTTCACTTAATTAAGACAAAACTGAAGGCAGAAAGACCCACAACCAAGCAGCAACTGAAGGCGGCTGCAGATTTCAGGCAGTCATTGACTTCAAAGGATTTGCACCCAAGTATGAAAAAGAAATATTTGTTAGTTTGCCCAATTACTTTCGAGCCTGCAAAAATCACAGGACTATATAAAAGATGGCTGTAAGTCCTAAACAGTTTGTTAAACCCCTTGAATTAAGCTGAAAGTCTACACTTCAATTACACCTTGATTTCTTCTTTTCAAATCCATTGTGGAGTTGTATTGACGTTATGACAATTACGACAGTTGTTACTGTCCAAATACTTATGGATCTGACTGTACCTGTATGGACTTATGAATCCACACTCCGTACCACTTTACCTTCAAGCCTCTAGCATGGCTTGCTTTCACCCACGGTCCTTCAAGACACAAGGGAAACATTGCATCAAGACTATTCTCCGTAACGGCACACAGGTGGTGGAATGAACTTCCCCTGGTGATCTTCAAATGACTACCTAAAAGATCTACCTGGGGACCAAGCACTTAAACTTAAGTGTTAAAGTCACTTAAAATCCTTGTGACTTGTACTATTTTCTTAGCTCTCTACAGCAAAGAACTCCTATCTACAGTATTTTTAGACCATGGCTATTTTCGGAGACTACAGTTGGAGACTACAAAGCATCATCCATCCATTTTCTATAGCGCTAATCCTTCAGGGTCACAGGGGAACCTGGAGCCTATCCTAGGGAGCATGGGGCACAAGGCGGGGGACACCGTGGACAGGGTCCCAATCCATCACAGGGCATAATCACACACACATTCATACACTACAGACACTTTGGACATACCAATTAGTCTACCATGCAGGTCTTTGGACCGGTGGAGGAAACCAGAGAACCCAGAGGAAACCCCTGAAGCACGGGGAGAACATGCAAACTCCGCACACACAGGGCCACGGCAGGAATCGAATACACTATTTATTTAATTCAGTTTAATGTGATTTCTCCAACTGTCTTTGTTCACTCATGATGTACACGTGTCTGTTACTTGGGTCATGATGATCTGTCCTTGCTCATGTTTTTCTCCTATCTTAGCCTTGGGCATTATCTATAAACTACAGTATCGTGATGGTCATCCAGAAAGATTTACAACACAAGCGATGGCGAGACAATTTCAGTAAGGTCAGTAAGCAGTCTGCTATCGATTGTGCCTCATTGATGCTACAAGAATACGGACAACAAGACATACATTGTTGGCATTTCTTTAATAAACATTTGCCAAAAGAACAAAAACATTTTTTAGTAAAAAAAAGACATTGCCGCTCCTCTCCTTTTTGAAATCGGATTAAACTGGTCTCTCTGTTCCATTTTACAATGGCTGTAGACAATGGCTGGTGGAACTGGTGAGAAAATACAGCTTTGTTTCATTCAGTTGTTCAGTAGACAAACCAATTTAAAGGAGCCTAGTCGCCCAAGTGCTGCAAATCTCACTGGAGCGAAATGCTTTTTTAAAAAGCTCGTCCAGTGAAAAATGGACCGAACCCACCAATGTTAAGTCATTAAGGGGGGGGGAGGAAAAAACAAACAAACCCACATTACTGGTCTTTTCATCTTGTGCAGATACAGCACATCAAAATCATTCCATATCTTAGTTGTTTCCACCTACTTAACTCAGTAGTGCAAAACATTGTAATACTAGTCTGTCCTTATGCAATTAAAGGCGCCATGAAGGTACAGATAATAAAAACACTTACCCAGGCTGGTAAATGCACACTCCAAAAAGGTCAAATTTTATTTAAAAGACAGCAGTTTGATAAGATTACCAAATCATAGAAAGGGGCAACTAATAGAAAATAAAGGGTGAGGAGGAAAAGTAATCCCTCTCGTCTCACACCCCTCTAGTTGTAGCTCAAGCCACAATACTCTACTGAAATGTCTGCCTGCATCCATAATTAGAATTATTACAAATTAAGTGTGCCTTTATAGTGCACTCAGTGCTGGCTTGATCGATGGCAACTGCTTCCGTCTTTTACAGTCGTCCTTTTCTGAGGTGCGAGTGTCACCGTGTTATCTCTCCTGTTTTTGGGAGCCAATCAATATGGGAGTCCCCTACCCCTTAGTGCTGCAGTGTTCAAATGGGGAACGTACCCAAGAGGAAGGGGTGGAGCCCCGGACTGGGATGGGGAACCCCACACTTGTCCTGGTGGAGGAGGTGGAATAGATGGAGGCGGTGCTCCTGCGTCCTTCTGGCCTATAGCAGGGTTGTAGAGATGGATGCTAGAGGGGTGGGAGGTGCCCTCCACAGGTATGGGACTGTGATTGTACTCAAAGCGATGGTCCTTGTCTCCGCTAAACACCATGCTGCCACTGGCTCCTACAGAAACTCCACTAGCACTGCCACCTGGTGCTGCTCCATGAGGGAAGGGCACTGGGGCAGAGGATGTGTTATGAGCATGTGCATGAGGGGGTATTCCTCCTCCCATCATGTGGCTGAGGTAGCTTTCTCCGAAGCCTGTAGGGGGAAAGGGTGGAGGGGGCAAGTGGCTTCTTGCTGGAGGAGGAGGAGGAGGATAATCAGGCTCGGGTGGCCGTGCTGCTTCTCCTAGTACTGCAGAGGTGGAACAGGAAGAGGAGAGGAGAGGCTGGCTCTCAGGGGCCTGCCGGTAGTCTAGGTCTGCACATGGAGGGGGTTCTGGGGGCTCTGGGGGCCTCTGATCAGGAGGCAGGATGGAGAGCGGCTCGGGAGCTCTGGAGGATGATCCGCTCCCCTCGGTCGCTGAAAGACAAGAGCCAAAAAAAAACAAACAAACAAACAAACAAAAAAAAAAACACATTACTTCATCAACAACAAACAAACAAGTAAAAGGTCCAAATCCACCATCTAGAACAGATTACGTCATTCATCATTACTTAGAAAATGAACAGTTTATTTTCACAAAGCAGACACCCATAAATATCACCTGACCAAGCAACGGCCTCTGGTAGTGCACACTTTCTGGTAGTGATTTTGTTGTATTTGTACACTGTCTAAAAAGTTTGCACTCAAATCATCAATGGCATGTTATATATAAATGCTATTTATTTTCTGTAAATATTTCCACACTTCCCTCCAGACCAACAATCTCACCATGTCTCCTGCTCAATATGAGCCATATGGGGTACAAATAGTTGCAAACAGTAACACAGACCATTGATGATTAATAATGTAATGGAAAACATTTTATACACACATACACACACACACACACACACACTAATATATATATATATATATATATACACATACATACACACACACACACACACACACACACACACATATACACATACACATATTTCAAGTAGTATCTTACTGGGAGTATTGGGACATACGAACACGTCATGTAACGGAAGAGAACGTTGTTGCCTAGTTACGCACGCTGTCGCCGTGTGCTCAAAGTCACTCCTCGTTACATTTCAGCTTTTCTTCCTTCATTATATCAATTTTACTATATAACCGAATCCATCATTCCCTTGGTTTATTTTTCCACATTTCATTTTACACCTCTCAAAAACACACCCTACCTTATTGAGATGCAAACCATCACAAAACTCCTCCTCCCTCGCACCAAGAGTTGTGGGCAATATTAGCTGAAAAAGTGTCCACCGCTCGTACTTAAATAGTACGCCATCCGGGCACCTTTGGGACACTCGTTTCAACATACTATGATTTGGGACACACTGATACTAATCTCGGATACTCTGCGAATTGGGACACAGCAATGATTAGTCTTAGATGATGTGAATGTCCCTGTGAGTAAACTGTAGAATTACTAAAGAAAAGCTAACATTCGAGCGAGTGCATGAGAGAGAGCTGTCAGGAATTTAAATCAACACCTTCTGACCAATCGGTTTGGAGGATTCAATAGCACTGTTGTATAATCATCATATAATGATTTCAATTTTGAATGCTAGAATTCAGGGAGAATTTCTGGAATACGTTTCGTCACCGATTCTTCAAAATGAACACTGTCGATTCGATCGCCGACTGTATACACACAAAAATGTTGAGTGAAAGATGGATTGGCTTTACCTGGTGAAACGGGGCTCGGCTCTGGTGGCGGTTTTATTTCTGTCGGCAGAAGAGGTGCGGCGGTCGCCCCTGCCGCTGTAGATACGGCTGCATCCGCTCCCTCCGTCCCGAGTGCTTCTGCGCTCTGCTGGACCTTGAGAAACTGAGCGAGCAGCATAGTGACGGCTGTTTGCGTAGCTGTGGCAGAGACATCTCCGTCGAGTTTGCCCTGCTGCTGCGGAGTAGGGGGTGATGGAGGCTTGGGCAGGGGTGGAGTTCTGGGGGCCCCGCTCACTGCTGCGACAGGTTGTGGGGGTTTAGGCGCCTTGGGCTGGGACTGGGAAGCGGCAAGGGGCTCCGGTGGCCTCTCGGGCTCTGCTGCTCCTGGGAGAAGAGCCTTAGCAAGGTGCTGCAGTGTTTCAGAGTTTATCTTAAAGCCCATGGCCTGGGAGAGCTGCGCAGAACCCGTTGGGGTGCTTTTAGACTGGAGCAAGTTCAGAAGCACAGCCAGCTGCTCCTGGGTCAGCTGAGCGTTAGGACCTTTGGGGTCTGAGGGAGACATAATGGGTTTCTTAGGGCTTCATAAAGCTCAAAATATTTAGCATCAAATTGCTACAATAGTTATACAAACTAATTTGAACATCCAATTTGTATTTATGCCTGGTCTCTTAATCATAATCCAATTTATTCATTAAGTGTGAATTTAACGGGCATGCATCTCCTCAAGAAGAATACCATTTAAACACTGAATACATGCTCGACAAGGCAAAGACTGCAAGTGTACAGCGTTTGGAACGAATTCACAAATATTTAGTATGTACACAAAATTTGCACAGGGATGGATCCCTCTGGTTGTTTGCGTACAAGTACAAATACACCGAAACTTTTGTGATATGTGTGAGTTCTTCAACAGGGCAGAGGGGGCATTTTATGTTACCCAGCATGGCAGCGGCGGTGGCACCGGGCCCTTTGTGCCCTCCAGCAGAAGGGAAACCCTGAGGCGTGTTACTGCGGCTGTCGTCCAATCCCAGCTCTTTCCGTGGAGCTTTCGGAGCGGTTAGCTCTTCCGGCATCTGCTTCTGCCGCCGCCGTTTTTTACTCCACAGCTCGTGACAATCCTGCCATAGAGGGAGACTGGAGGCATAGAGAAGGAGACGGAGTGTATACATGAGAAACTGGTAAGGCAGATAGAGTGCAAGTGAGTGAGTGAGAGAGAGAGAGAGAGTCTGTTTCAATATCCGGTGCGACATCGACACGTGTAGTCTATAATCAAGGGTGGACAAATCAGCAATAACTAAGGCATGGGCCACTCGTTCTGAATCCCGCCTGCTCTGCCACACGCACGGCCAAGGCACGATCTGGTTAAAGATAGAACGGTTTGTATGAGGCGGATTCATTTGCATGCACAGTTGAGAATCACATAGGTATGGGGAAACACTGATGAACCTGAACGAAAAGTCCAGCGCAAAGGTGTGTTGCAGGCTAACCTTCCTAATACAGGTGCATCTCAAAAAAATTTTAATATTGTGGAAAAGTTAATTTTTTTCCTGTAATTTAATTGAAAAAGTGGAACATTCGTATATTCTAGATTCATTACACACAAAGTGAAATATTTCAAGCCTTTTTTTTGTTTTAATCTCGATGATTATGGCTTACAGCTCATGGAAATCAAAAATCCAGTACCTCAAAATATTAGAATAAAGAAATTATAATACAGAAATATCGACCTTCTGAAAAGTATGTTAATTTATGCACGCGATACTTGGTCGGGGCTTTAATCCTTTTGCACGAATTATGGCATCAATGTGGCATGGCATGGAGGCAATCAGCCCGTGGCACTGCTGAGGTGTTCTGGACCACCCGAGATTCATCATGTTATGCCGAACAGTGCGCGATTTAAATCACGAATATTTGCCATACTTCTAGAATTTTCCATTGCGTTTTTTTCGGCCGTGAAAGCCGTGATAACTGAAACGGCAGATGTGGGGGTTTTACAGGAATATCTTTATGTGCAAAGTGAAGCGAGAAGACCAGAGATTAGTGCCGTTACAGTTTTCATTACATGCACAAATTGGAAACCTTTCTAGAAGAGGGTGCTGAGCAAGTACTTGTTTGTTTTCCTTTACTCTGCATTAATGCATAATTAACGTATTCATTTTTAGCAGTCAATGAGGTTTCCGGCCAAACAAAACACAGGTAGCACACTCTAGCTTTTACTTGCCCAGTAGGGCTTGCTAATAAATATATGGATTTGTCCACCCTGATGAATCCATTTTTATAGAAAAAGCAAGTGCCTTAAAGAAAATAGAAAAGGAAAGAAGAGAAATGATATGGGAGGTTTTTCAGGAACAAATCAGACGGCACTCGTACTCTGGTGGGGGCATCTTAGCCGGGTCCACGTCTCTGAGGAAGTCGCTGCTGAGAGCCTGTTCTGCAGTACAGCGCTTACTGGGGTCCAGAGCCAGCATGTGATCAAACAGGTCCAGGGCCGTCAGAGGAATACTAAACGCAGCAAGAAAAACCTCGTTTAGCACCAGGGGAGAAAAACAATGAAATTCCTTCTAAGCAAACCACCAACAGAATAGATTACTGCGCACCACTTTTGCACATTGTGTGCAAAATACGTCACACTGATATGCAATCATTGTGCAATGTACATGCTTTCCATGGAGAACAGTCACAGCGTTATTGCTTGATCTCTTTACTAAAACAATATGTGGTTCTGCATTGACAGACAGAAATACTAAAGCGAATGAAAGATATATTGCAACGTTTAATTCATCACAGAACTAAACCGAAAACGATGTGGATCGTCTCCGTCGCATTTCGTTGAAACGCTGCGGCGGTCGTACTACGCGGAGATGGAACAGGTGTCGGATCACAAGCTCTCTGCTGCGGGTGAGAAACTAGCAATCTCTCGAGCAGAAATGGATTAGATCACAAGTTTTGGGTTGTCCGTGAGGGACACTTAACGCTGTGCCTGTTGACACTTTTATTAGAACTCCACTAACTTTTATGGAAATATTTCATGAGAGAGCTTTAACGATATTAAAGATGGCTGAACTTCAGTGCACTTAAATGGACCACTTCACATCAGAAGTCTAATGATTAGGGGTTTGCTCATAAAGCCTCCAAAAAATAAAGAAGAATTCTCAATTCTGATTGGTCAGCTAATTCCCAGGGGCTTGCATTGGCAGACGTGCCACATATATAGATTGAAAATTTACATGTGTAAATGCTGTGGTGAAGCTTTCTGTGAGGAGACGTTTCTTTATTTTTTGGAAGGTATCCCAGCCCTTTATAACAGCTTACAGATAATCAGCAGCAAAACCGCTCTGAGCCAGTGAAGTCACGGTTTCTCTACGAGGAGAAGTGCGGTGCTGCTTTACCGCTGGCTGCGGCGTGCTGGTTTGTGACTACCAAAGCCAGTTTGATCAGTGTTTTCGAACTGGTTTGGACATAGCACCGCCTCAACCTCGCTGTACAAATGCTTATTATTCTCGTATGTGATTCACCTACCTTACCTTAGTGGTGTGTGAAGCACAAAACACTGATTATCTGAATGCAACCTTAGAAGTAAAACTGTTCTTTTAAGTTTTCAGACACAGGAAAGTTTTTCCTGTCTGTTGCTGTGATAACATAACTGATAACAGGAACAAAATTTTTTGAGAATGTTCCAAAAATTACAGTGCATCATTCTTTAATAATTTAACAGACAGAGCCACATCTCCCTGCCGTTCTCGCCTGGTTTCCCACTGAACCTAAGCAGGGTTGAGCCTGACCAGTACCTGGATGGGAGACCTCCTGGGGAAAACTAAGGTTGCTGCTGGAAGTGGTATTAGGGAGGTCAGCAGGGGGCACACACCCTGTGGTCTGTGTGGGTCCTAATACCCCAGTAAAGTGACAGGGGAACTATAGTGTAAAAACAGTACTGTATTTCTGATGGTACTGACTCACTGTGGTCATTAAAAATCCCAGGACACTTATCGTAAAAGAGTAGGGGTATAACCCCGGTGTCCTGGTGAAATTCCCCCATTGGCCCTTCACTATCATGCCCCCCTAATAATCTCCATCTCTGAATTAGCTACATCACTCTCTCCTCTCCACTAATAGCTGGTGTGTAGTGGGAGTTCTGGTGCACTATGGCCGCCCTTGCATCATCCAGGTGGACACTACACACTAGTGGTGGTTGAGGAGATGATTCCCCCACCCATTATATGTAAAGCACTGAGTGTCTAGAAAAGCTCTATATAAATGTAACTAATAAATTGTAGAAAAATCAACAAGGCTGGTAACTGACTATAAAGATGTGGTTTATTGTTGGAATGTTGCACTGCACCGCTTTCCATAATAACGTCTTCGAGTCTATTCCCTGTATTAAAACCCCTCGTTACTCACAAAGCAAACTCTTCG
Source organism: Ictalurus furcatus (assembly GCF_023375685.1). NCBI lineage: Eukaryota > Metazoa > Chordata > Actinopteri > Siluriformes > Ictaluridae > Ictalurus > Ictalurus furcatus. The sequence goes on along the minus strand of NC_071255.1, from coordinate 30,067,795 downwards.
CGGAGCCTGCGTCTGTACTGTTTCTTTGGTTTCATGGTGTTGAAGTATGGCAGTTTGATGACGTCGGGCCACACAGCAGGACAGGGACTGCCACAGATACGACTGAAGAGAAAACGAGACGGTGTTAGTTCAGAACGTCATGAATGCCACGTCAAACCGAACGGTGACGCAGACACGTCTTAAACTGTTATGACTCTGTGGGTGAAGATGTGGACGGAGACCGAGTTACCTAATTAGCTCTAACTGCGCCAGCTCTTGGTTGGCTTGGAAAATAGGTTTCTTGGTGAAGAGCTCACCCAGAATGCACCTGGAACAGAAGAAAGCGTAGCGACAGGAAATTGAATTGAAATCCTGGAAACGATAAGGGCCGGCTCGCTATATAGATCTCCACGATAGCGTTCGTCTCTTACCCGCAGCTCCACACATCAATGGCAGGCGTGTACCGCTCTTCCCCGAGCAGAAGCTCAGGCGGACGGTACCACAGAGTGATCACCTTATTGGTGTAGGGCCGGCTAAAAACGTAAATTAAAAAAAAATTAAAGTTCTGCAAATTCCAGAAAGTGTTAGTCTTTAGTCCAATTTTAATCTTTAAGCTTAATATGAGAACACTGACCTTTCCTCGGAGTTGTAAAGTCGAGCCAATCCAAAATCCGCCAGCTTTATCTGGCCCCTAAGGAAGCAGGAATACGTATTAAAAGTGTCTCGGTTTGGACGGCGCTATTTGGGGGAACAAAATTCAGCAACGATTTCATACATGAACACAAACTATAACACGCTCGGTCGAGCCAGGAACAAAGTGTCTCTCTGTTATTTTGTATCCTAGACTGGCTGAAGCACACTGACTTGTTATTGAGCAGAATGTTGGAGCACTTTATGTCTCGGTGCAGAAAGTTCTTCTTGTGGCAGTAGTCCAGACCCTCCAGTAACTGCCGCATGAAGGATTTGATGTGGCTCTCGTTGAAATGGACTAGGCCAGACTCCAAAAGCCCCATCAAGTCATGGTCCATATACTCAAACACCAAGTAGAATGCCCCTGTCAGAAAGGGGTCACAATCAATACACAGGCATTACAACGAGAACAGAAGGTAAGGATCAGTGGAGGACTGGCGTGTTTTTCCAACTCATGTACACGACATATGCTGCTTATTATTAGTCTTCGATTATGTGGAGCATCCGCCATGTGTCTGAGCTGTTACTATAGAAACAATAGCGTGCTATAACGAGCGTGTCGATATTAACCTGTCGTTCATGTTACAGCCGGAACTACCGTCAAACTAAAATAAATAACGCACACCTTCTGAACAATCAGATTGGAGCATTCAAGTGTGCTGTGGTATAAAACATATACACACGTGTAACGTAATAAAAAAATATATATATGAAATATAATAGGATTATTCTTTATGATTCTACTGAAATGTGCTTCTTTTTAAATGTGTTCAGCAAGGAAGCCACAACACCAGGGTTCAGGCCGTAAGACCCAAAAGCCTGAGGCCCTTCTCTTTAGACGAGTTTCAGAGCTAAACATATTCCTGACTGATATTCAAGATATCTGACAATCCATTGTGAGCCTCGTGAGGTCGATGGTTTAGATTACTTACGCTAAGGTCATATCAAAAGTAAGAAACAGTGGATAGCTGATTTGTTTTCACTACCTCGTATACACAGCGAATACCTTTATCGTTCTTGAAGTCCAGAGCGTCCTCTTTATCCGTGACGATCTCCTTCATATTGATGATGCTCTTGTGGTTGAGCTGCCGTAGGATCTTGATCTCCCTGATAGCTGTGATGGGAAAGCCCTCTTTCTCATTGTCTAATCGCACTTTCTTCAGAGCCACCATCTCAGCTTAAATAATGAGAGAGAGAGAGAGACAAGAAAGATGAAGGATTTCAAATGCTAGTCAAGACAACGAACTTGCAGCGTCAAAAACAAAGATCCCCGTTTACTACGTGAGCAAGAAGCACTGCTGTAAAACTGAAACTAGACGGTGCTGCAGCGCTCTTCATTGCGTTAAACCATTCCATGTAAACAGATATTGTGTCAATGAGAGATCTGTTAGGTAGTGAGAAGCTCACCTGTGTCTTTATCCTTGGCTTTGTACACTTGTCCATAGGTACCTTCTCCAGTGATCCCAATGATTTCAAACTTGTCCACGCATCGCTTTCCCCAATCTATCTCAGTCTCCTTAATCTCTCCAAAGCGTGGGCCACATATTCTACACACACACACAAAGAGAAATGTTAATTTAGCAATACATTTTGGAATTATGGCCAAGAACAAATTTGTTCTTGTGCAAAATAGTAGTGTAAAATAATCACCCTCCCTCTTTATTAATCGCAAATCATCTTAAAATCCTGTGCATATGAAGGGGCACATGGACCTTACCTACAGAATGCCTCTCACACTGCCGGTCAAAAGTTTGTGGACACTCGACTAAAACGTTTCTCATGATGTTAAAACGCTTTTGATCTGAAGGTGTGTGATTAAATGTTTCAAATCAGTGTCGTAGGCAAAAATATAATTGTGCCTACATTTTCATTTCTTTCATTAGAAAACTAACATTTTATTTACAATTATTTTTTTTATTTTTATTTTTTTTAAACGGACGACACGGAGCGAAATATTCCGAAAAGCAGCCGATAAGTGTCCAGCGTAGGTGGGAACTCCTTTAATACTGTTTAAAAAGCATCTCAGGGAAATTCCTCAAGAAATCAGTCGAGAAAATGCCGAGAATACATTTCTTGAAATTCTAGACAAAAAGTCTATTGTGAAGATGCTAAAATACTAAATTATTTTGATTTATTTTTGATTTTTTATCACAACATAATTCCCATTTGAGTTACTCCAGAGTTTTGATGACTACTATTATTCTAAACTGTGGGGAAAAAATAATAAAAATAAAGAATGAGTGTGTCTGAACTTTTGACCGGTAGTGTAGATCCTTATCCAAAATAAAAATGTCAGGTTAACTAACTAGTGTTAATTTTCAGTTAAAATGGCACTTTCAAACCAAAAGAAAAACATTATGGTTGTGTGAAATATATGAATTGGCACATTAAGTAGGCTCATAGGGTTAGTGGTGGTTGTCAAAATGTTTGGTAGAAAAACATGACTCATGGGCCACTCGTCGTGTGCGGGGGTGGGGGGAGAAAAAAATAGGTCTAATCGATCTTGGAAAATGTAGATGGTTTTTGCATAATGTGGTTTTGATAAGATCTTTAAAAAATAAAAACAAACAGCTACAGGACTTCACTATTCTCAGATTACACTCTGTCTCAGTCCATCTTTTTTTTATTAAGAATATTTTTGTCAATTTCAAGTTTTTACAAATCCCATTCAGTAGTACACATAATGCAAGAACATACACACACACACACACACACACACACACACACACACACATATATATATATATATATAAATTCAACATCAAATCTGTTTGCAAAAACATTTTATAAACTAAGCTGCAGGTGTCTTAATCAGGTTTCGGAGATTCAGAGCGCACCTTTCAGATGCTGATGTTTACATGAACACTTATGACATGGGCGCTGCTGAAATCAAATGATGCTATTCTGTTTTGCGAATGCTACCTTTGACTACAAACGTTCACACAAACTCCAAACTCCACAGGAGCATGTGATGTGATGAACACCAGCGCTTACACCCCAGACGTGACAATGGCAAAGCCAGAGACATATCTCCCTGCAACTCTCACCTGGTTTCCCACTGAACCTAAGTGGGGTTGAGCCTGACCAGTACCTGGATGGGAGACCTCCTGGGGGAAACTAAGGTTCCTGCTGGAAGTGGTATTAGGGAGGTCAGCAGGGGGCGCTCACTCTGTGGTCTGTGTGGGTCCTAATACCCCAGTATAGTGGCAGGGACACTATACTGTAAAAACAACACCGTCTTTCGGATGAGATTTTAAACCGAGGTCTGTGGTCATTAAAAATCCCAGAACACATAAAAGAGTAGGGGTATAACCCCAGTGTCCTGGTGAAATTCCCCCATTGGTCCTTCACTATCATGGCCCCCTAATAATCTCCATCTCTGAATTAGCTACATTACTCTCTCCTCTCCACTAATAGCTTGTGTGTGGTAGGAGTTCTGGTGCACTATGGCTGCCATCACATCATCCACGTGGATGCTACACACTAGTGGTGGTTGAGGAGATCCCCCCCCCATTCTAGGTAAAGTGCTTTGAGAGTCTAGAAAAACACTATATAAATGTAACTGTAACTAACTAATAAAGCATGTGTAGATGCACTAGAGCTCTTCGATAACATACTTTGGTCTCCTTCTTAACGTGGCGGCCTTTTTCTCCTCTGCTGGGCTTTGAGGTGAGCCGAGCGTACCGCCGGGGAGTTCGGGAGGGAGCGGGAGGTCAGACAGGAGGTGGCGGGTTTTCTTTTCTGGTTTCTTCTTCCCTGAGAGTGTAGAGTTCTTCAAGCTATATAACAGACACAAAAAAATGGTTGCTTTCGCCTCTAAACAATACAAATACATTCACGGGCAGAAAAAAAACAACACAGACAAACAGTACAGACCTATCAGTTCCATCGACGTGGTCTATGAGGATGGGTAGTGGCAGAGAGGACAGTGAGGACACCGGAGCAATTACTTTCTCCTTCTCCTTCTCCTTCCCTTGAGCAGCTTGTCCTTTCCTCTTCACCTCCTTCACCCTGCCCGACAGAGGCACCTCTGAGCTGCTCTTGGTGGTCTTGTCGACGGGGGACTGCGGCTGGCTCGGCGCCGGGCTTCTGGGGCCTTTCTCAGATGCTGGAGGAGGAGACGGGGGCCGTGTTTTCTTCACTGTGTGATTGGTGACGGTGATGGGGCTGGGCTGGGGTGCGGTAGAAGAGGAAGACGAGCCCTTGGTTGGGGTTGAAGCGTTGCTGGAGCTCTTGGCACGTGCGGCCTCGGCGGCCTTGGCCTTCTTTTGCTTGCTGAGCTCGGCGGCCAGGCTGCTCTTGAACGTGAGGGTGCTGGGTGAGAGGCTGGAGGGCCGTGAGCGAGATCGTGAGTGACGGTGACGGCTACGAGAGCGCGAGCGGCGCGATGACGTGTACGGGCTGCGCGAGCGTGATTTCCCTGGACGCCTGGAGCAACAAATGTGACAGTTTAAAAGATGATCATGTTAACATCACACATTTTCTTCACAGCTTAATCATTAAGCAATCGTTAAATCTCGACTAAACAATGAGCAAAAACAATCAAAAGGAAACTATAAAAAGGACGGGTCCTGTCTGCGACACAAACAAATACACCAGCGTTAAAAAGATTTTCCATTGTGTATCATGACAGCAAACCATGTTTAAACTGATCTTCATATCAAAACTAGTAAAGATAACTCGCTCACACTCGACTCTACACCACAGATTTGAATTTCCCCTTGGGCTCAGTAAAGTGTTATCTAATCTCATGTGGGGGAAAAATACAATGCTGGTTTTAAAGTTGTATCTAAATCAGCAAAAAAAAACCCCAAATAAACACAAAACTCAGCCATACACCCTCACAAAAAAATTGATCTCCAAATCCACCGATGCCGTTCAAAGGTTAATCAAACGTAATAGTTTAAAAAGTTTTGATGACACTGATCAAGAGGGCTGTCGGCGCTTGGAAATGAGTCATGTTCTGACTAGCATCACTTGTAATGCCACAAAATGGGGTCGTACTACAAAGCAAATAAATTTTACACACACACACACACACACACACACACACACACGTACAAAACAAGGCTGTGCCTTCAACTAGGTCAAAGTTCAATCATCTCATGACCTCTGTGAAAACTTTATCCAGGCTTTAGTCGCTTAAACCAAGGTTAAATTTGAAAAAAGATCAGACACGTTGCTCATTAAGAGACAAAAGAGTATAAAATGTGTAACCAAACTCCAAAAAAGCCAGATTAGACCACAGGACCAGAGGGACACCCGGTATGTGGGTGGTGAGTTACTGATTAGTCACTGAACTACATGCAGCTCATGGCAGCTTCACACACACAACACTAATGTGATAGATTTTTTTTTTACAACTCAGACAAGCTAATATTCATCCTACAGCTGAGTTTCAAGCTCACTAGAAGAGAAATGTGTGAGAATGTGTTGTTGGGGTCACGGGACTTATCCTTTTCACAACTTTCTTCTTTCTAAGCAACAGGTTCAGCTGACCTCTGAGCTGAACATTACAGACCTGACCATACATGACTCATGACTGAACCTGTGCGAATAGATCTGTCTGATCACTGGTCTGGAACTGAAAGGGGTTAAACAGGGTGTATGTTAAAGTTATGAAAGGCCCAGGGGGACAGCCTGGGCCCTGGGATGAGACTAGAAGATCAGTGGAAGCTCTGGAGCATGCCATGTGGTGTTCCCTGCCATCAGAGCTACTTCACATCTTACACCAGGTAGAAGAAATTAAATGTATACGGCGTTACCTCTGCTCTGGACTGGGGCTGACTGATTTCCTGTACGGGCTCCGGGAGCGTTTTCGGCTGTACGGGCTGGAGGTGTGCTCCCACGCTTCGTACGGACTCGGGGAGCGGCGCCACGCGTACGGGCTTCCCGGGGAGCGCTTCCGTTTACTCGGTGACTTGGATGCGCTGTAGCCGCTGTACTGCTCCGCGTCTCGGCTGTAGTAGGTGGAGCTCGGAGAGGGCCTTTTACTCCCGTAGCTGGAAAACTGGTTGTAGCTGGGAGACTGGTAGCCGTACGGGTACGAGGAGTACGGGCTCTCGGCTTTATTAAAGCCAGGGCTTCTTCGGTAGGCCCGCAGCTCGTCCCGGTAGGCTTGCGGCGTGTCCCGGTACGCAGACGGAGGCTCCTTGTCCGACTTGGTTCTGCTTTTGGGCCGCTTGGCCTCGCGTTTGTTGTCCGCGCTTGACTTCTTGCCGTTGCTGTCGTGGTTTCTCGTCCGCTCCCGCGTCTTGGACAGCGCGTCCTTCTCACGACTGGGTTTCTGATCTTTGATCTTCAGGTCCCGGTCCTGTCGGCTTGCCGAGGAGTCGGGCTCTCTGCGCGGTCTCCTTCCCAGCGTCACATCGCCGTCTCGGAGCTCGGCTAGCTCGGCCCACTGCTCCGCTCTGGGTGACGGACTGCCCGAGAACCGCTCCGACTGCGAGCTCACGTCGTCGTACTCCACCGCCAGACCGTGCACGTCCCTGTCGAAGCCGTCCGGTTTCTCGGGCGAGCGCCGCGCCTCCCGCTCCCTGCCGTGCTTGCGTCTCTTGCGCCGCGACGCCGACGAGCGCCGCTTCCCGTCCCGGTGCCTCTCTCGCCGCACGGCGTTAACGCTAGCACCGGCGCTCCCGGGAGCTTTACTCCGCCTCTCATGTCTGCGGTTCCTTTGTGCCGAGGGGCTCCGGCCCCGACCGTCGTGAGAAATATCCGGATTAGGCATTGATCGAGTTTAATATCCCCGTTCTGAAAGGTTTGTTTCCAGGTGACCGGTCCCCGGTAAAAACAAAGCAAAACATTTGAAACAAATATATCTGGTAGCTAGCTCTATAGCTAACCAATCTAGCTAGCTAAAACAGGCAGAATGGTCTCCTCCAGCCGCTGGTGTTGTCTCTTCTGCACAAAAGCCAATCCACTGCATCAGTACTGCGAG
>NC_071255.1:30025189-30052689 GCF_023375685.1 Ictalurus furcatus | reverse complement strand
GAGCTCCTAGTAGCTTCACCTGAGGCGAAACTGTAAAGCACTATAAAACCAGCTCTGGCTCTGACGCACAAACACCGTGACAACGCTGCGAACCCCCCCCCACACACACACACGAAATATGGAACAGACTATATTTACATATTTTAAACATAAGGGAAGAGCATGGTGACGATTGTTAAAGAACTTTTTGTACTATAAAATGCAACATCTCTCTCGAATTCGCTTGGCCAGACTTTTCCTCTTCTTCTTCCCGTTCTTCTCCTTGCTGTCTTCCATCTTCCTGGCACGGATTTCTCTCATCAAGTCAAAGAACACCTGAAAAGGTAAGACTGATGAAAAACACCCATGTCACATGACTGACATCCATTCAAGTTCTTTAATTTCCAATAAATACTTGTAATATTTTTCCTTCATGTCCGATTTCATCTACAAATGACTCATTCAAGGGATTTTATCAAGGTGGAGGGGATCATGACTAGCAGTTCATTTTAGTGCAAAACATTCAGGCGTAGAGGCGCTCACATCTATGCTGTAGGACTGGTAGGATTGGTCTGAGGCATTCACTAGATTTGTCACTGTACCATGTCATAAGAAATTTGCATAGAAGTGAGAAAATTCAATAAAATTTGTCAATCTTGAGTTGACTCTTGCGGCTGTGTCACATACTTACATTAAAAATTTTTAGAAAAATTTAAAACCCCAAATGAACGCCTGCCATTTTTTCCTTTGCCAGTGTGAAAGCAGGGTTAGTAAGTAATAAAATCCTGCAATCATTTCAATGACCTAATGAGAGGAGTTTCAGTTCTAAATCAATCATATGCACTAATCTGAACAAACCTAGTGCTAGTGCTAGATCTGAATCGGTTTCTAGAACGTTTGAACGAGGCAGAGAAGTTGCATGTAACATTTTTAACGTGTTTTTTTCTCTTTTTTCGAATGAGACACAAAATCACTGTCCCTCGAGTCTATACACCCGAGCTGAAACGACTCACTTGTTCGTCAGCTGCTCCAGAGTCTCAGTTCATGCACCGTCACAGAATACTGACCTTGTCCACGTTGGCGCGGGTTTTGGCGGATGTTTCCACGTAGCACACGCCCCACTGCTCAGCTCTACCCTTGGCCTCGTCTGCGCTCACCTGTCTCCTGTCCTCCAGGTCCGATTTGTTCCCCACCAGAAGGAAGGGCACGTTCTCGTCCTCTTTCACACGCAGGATCTGCTCTCTATGCAGGGTAGGTAATGCTCAGCTCTGCCTCAGCATCATCTATATTTAACAATGTTAAGCAAGCACGCTCAGACACAATGCTACTGTACAATATGTTACTCTACCTGAAGTCAGCAGTTGCAGCAAATGATTCCAGCTCGGTGATGGAGAAGACACAGAGGAAACCCTCTCCACTGCGGAAGTAGTTGTCTCTGATGGCCGCATAGTCTTCTTGGCCAGCTGTGTCCAGAATGTCGATCTGAACCTCCTCTCCATCCAGGACTACCTTCTTCCTGTAGCTGTCAGCTTTCGTAGGCTCATAGTCCTCCACAAACTGAGGCAACAGGTGGAAAAAAGTACTAGGATGAGTAAAATGAAGTCTTTTGGTGGTTGTGCAGTCGCAGATTGTCTAATCTTCAATGAAATTTTTTTTTGTTTGTTTGTTTGTTTTTTTTACAATTTTAAAGGCGATTTAGGCAAAATGTGTTTTTTTGTCCCCCCAAGCTTAGGTCTCTAATGGTTAGGTGGGTTTGATATTTGAATAAATCCTGCCCATATTTACAAAGCTCCGCCCCCAGGATCTATGGTGGCTCGTATAGAACTACCTGTATCAGCCGATATCACTCCGAATAATCGGTATCAGCTGAGAAATTTAGTATCGGTGCATCTCTAGTACCAACTCCTTATTCCTATCAATATTGGTGAAACAGATATAATGTATAGAATAGTTATATGGAAATACATAGAATACTACAGGCCTCCAGCCCTATCTGATAATCTACAAAGTCGAATTAGTTGAGTAATATTATATAAATCAATACTGCCGGTTTGAATTTGATGTCTGAACATAGTTTTCTTGTTATTTAATAAATTTTTATAAATCCTTATTTTTTGTGCTGGTGTTCTTACCTCGTCGTACATAAATTGCAAGGTGAGAGCTGACTTGCCCACACCTCCACTGCCGACCATAATCACTTTATGCAGGGCCAGAGAGTTCTGCCCTTTTGGCTTGGCGGCCGCCATGGCAACTCCGGAGGGCAGCGCTAAAAGTGGAGGATTGTGGGAGGTGTAGGAGAGTGCTGTGTAGAAGTGAGGAGAGATCAGGAAGAAGGAAAGGGTATGTGTAAGTCACAGATATGATGAGAAACAATGTGTAGGTTGGAGACGATAACGTTCAGGACCTGCAAGAAAAGGATCTCAAGTAACCAAAGATGATGACAGAACTGATCCATGGGCATATTTTTAAGAGGTAGACACTATGTGGGTGCAAAAAAAAAGTCTGAATGACTGGTCTAACGTCTTATTCATGCACCCACAATCTTGACAGCAACTTGACTTGACTTAGCAATGTTTTAATAAAGAGTCTGAAATTAATTCTATAACCGTTCAGATTTTATTAGATGATCAGACACACTTATAATAACATTCCTATCAGTATTGGGCATAATAAAACACCGGAAGGTTGCTTCCTGAAGGATTCCTGTTGGTCATGTGATGCTCAGAAAATGGCGAGGGTAGTGTTGATCAAGCTAGTCTTTGATTTTTAGATCCCCAAAACCTGCTAGTAGTCCGTCTCTTCTGCGTTTAATAGGAGTTACATTTGAGGAGGAGATAAACATAGCAGCCAAGTGCATATTAGTAAAACTGCTGCTCATGCTGTGTCATAGGCCAGCAGAACACACTCGGAGGAAAGCGCCATCTGCCCTTGTCTACATGCATGAGCTCAGAGATACCCATGATTATCTAGTGTCGATGTGATTGACAGGGGAGAGAGAAAGTATGCCATCTCGCCACCTCCCAGAGATAATAGGCAATATTGCTCCCTTGGCTACGGCTGGCTGTGGCATCGTCGGGATTCGAACTCGAACTGGTTTCCTAACCAGGGGTTCGTGAGACGCTGATGGAAATCTCGAGGACGTTTTAAGTTCCATTTTAATAATACAGTTAGAAAAGTTAAATAACAGATTAATACGCTAATAATATATAGTTTTACAAGTAAAAAAGTGAAAGGAATTAAAATCAATAATATTGTAGCGTTTTAGTGTAACCCCATATGTAAAAAAATCGACGGCTATAAGCGTCTTCATATTTACGACTCCTTAACGGCACTTCAGATGGATAGAGTAGAGACACTGTGAGTAAAACAGTCCCTCCAGGAGTTCATGATCACAGAAACGAACACAAAATCAAGCAAACTCTGTAAAATTCGGAGGAGCTTGCAATGTTTCAAAATGACAGATTTGGGCCAAGACGCGTCGTGTGACGTCATCACAAAGTGCATTCGGTCAAAGCCCTCTTTGATTCACGCGTGTCAAACAGGAGTACAGCTAAAAGGTCTCATACCAACAAACATCTCTGTGTATAAAAGAAGCTTTCCGCACAAAAAAACTCAAGCATATTTGGCAATCACAAAAAAACAAACAAACAAACAAACAAACAAAAAACCTGTACAGACTGGTAATGGAAAAATCACGAGGAGGAATGTCCAAGCACAAGACAGACGACAAAATCGTTCTGGAAAACGTTCTGTAAATACAGTGATGAGTATTTAAAACATTAGGATTTACATGCATGGACTGTGACAACACTGAACCCTTTCCCAAGCACGTTATATATTTGAAGCAGTTTTCTAATGAAATTATGAAGCCAGATTTCTTAAAAAGACATTTGGACACAAAACCTGGCTATAAAACCATATCTCAAGGCAAGACTTTCCACATTAAAAAACAACAACAACAACAACAAAAGCTGTAAATGAGTCAAACTTTTTCAACAGGCAAAAGTTTCACTTAATGTTAGCCTGCTTAACATCTCCAGAAGACAAATCACGGACTACGTTTACATGGACAGCAGTAATCTAGTTATGGACCTTACTCTGAGTAAGACAATATTGTGATTAAGATGTTTACATGCGTTGCTTTTAGAATACTCCTTTCATGTTCCTGTTGTACATGTTATAGAACATAGATCGATTAACGTCACACGTCATTACGTCACCGCACCACGCCGTCCGACGTTCCCTCCAGGATTTCACGTATCGACATACAGTTCGTCTTTGTTATGGTACCGTATACAGATTTGGGTTTTTTTTTTTTATGGAATTTTATGGAATCTTCAAGTGCAGTTAATTATTTGTCGTGCTATACGTGCTAACTGACGACTGCGGATACAAATTCTCCAGCAGCATTCCTGTTCTTATGGCCATGAAGGCACTTCATAATATCCATTTCTTTCAGAATTTTTAATGCTACCATCGTTTCCCGCTCGGACCAAACACGTGCTTTCTTGCTTGAAGCCGTGCTCTCGTTTGCCGTCAAACGGTTGAGCGCTGCCGTGTGTGATCGTGTCCTGTCGCACAATGCGGTGAAAACTCTCACACGACGTTAAGTGTGATTAAGGTGTGTACATGTCTGTAATGCACGTCGATAATGCGACTAAAACAGGAAAACTCCACACGTCTTAATTCGATTTGTGTTTACTTCGAGTATGACTTTAGCCGGATTAAGGTCATCAATAATCGCTGTTTACATGCTAGCTTCTTAAATCAGAGTATCGTATTAATATCTGATTATTGCTGTCCATGTAAACATACTGAATATCAAAACACAAATCATTCAAGTTTAAAGGGTTCAGCTGACAAAAAAGGTTGGAACCCTGCTCGGAGGCATAAAATTTGTTTGGTTGTTAATATTTCAAACCTCTAACCTCTACACACAGACGCATACGAATGATAACAAGGTGCAAAACGTTGCAGCATGAAGCATAAGCTCCTCTGTTAAGTAAGGAATAAAATATAAAATACATGCTGCTATAGTAAAAATCAACAACGGGGTGCGGCCTGACCTGAACCCGAGTTACTCTCACCTCCGGAGGTTGATCATTTTCCAATAACATATCTACACATCCTCTTACACCACAACAATTACAAAACACGACATGTACATTTTGGCCGTTAGGTTTAACGTTGTAGAATGTCCGCAAAACAAGTTATCTCGACATGTAACAGCTTTACACAGACGTTCCCTCACCAGCTTCTCTTCTCCTCCTCTCTCGTCAAGTTAATAAGACAAAAGCTTCTCATGTCGCCAAGAAATTGCAAAGACATCTGTCCTTTCCCATGTTGGAGAACTTATAGTATTACCTCTGACTATTCGAAGCACTGAAGTTCTTGCAAAACTGCAAAATAAACATCTCCTCACAGAAAACGTCTTGAGACCATCGACGACACAGATTTACCCACCATACAAATCATTGTGAATTAGAAAATACTGTACAAGGAATAACATACACTATATGGACAAGTTTGAACAGCTTCTTGAACAGCTCATTCCAGATTTATTCCCATCTTTGATGTTATAATGTCCTCCACTCTTCTGGGAAGGCTTTCCACTAGTTTTTGGAGTGTAGCTGTGGGGATCATTGTGAGATCATTCAATAACAAGAGCATTAGTGAGGTCAGGTGCTGATGTTAGGTGAGGAGGACTGGGGTGCAGTAGGTGCTCCAGTTCACCCCAAAAGTGCTCAGTGGGGTTAAGGTCAGGGATCTGTGCAGGACACTCAAGTTCTTCGACTCGAACTTTGACAAACCATGTCTTCATGGAGCTCGCTTTGTGCACTGTGGCACCGTCATGCTGGAACAGGTTTGGGTCTCTTAGTTCAACTGAAGGGAAACTAAATTTCCAGCATACAAAAGACATTACAGACAATGGTGTGCTTCTAAATTTATGGCAACAATTTGGGGAAGAACCACATACGGGTTTGATGATCGGGTGTCCAGATACTTTTGGCCATATAGTGTAATAGTACGAGTGCGTTAATATAAACCTGTGATTTGAATTAGTGACAGTAGGCACTACTGCCATAGCTGCTTTTATAGAAAATGAATCAACACCTTCTAACCAATCAGATTTAAGAATGCAACAGTACCACGGTATAATCAATTTCTCTTGACATGTCTGTATATCACACACGGCTTTCTTCCAGTCAGATATAAAGATACCTGAAAGGGTCATGACAAAACTTTGACATCTAGTTGTTGTTTTTTTAAATTATTATTTTATTTTCAAACTACTTTGTGTTGATTTTATCATATTGGGATGTAATACTAAGTCACGCTGTGCTTTGGATTGTTTTGATTCAGGAAAAATCCACGTTTTGTTCTCAACTGCATTAAAACGTTTTTTTTGTTGTTTTTTTTGGGGGGGGTTGGAGTCTTTTTGGTAGATAAATGATGATATAGTAATTCACATTTTCACTTTCACCCATGAGGAAACCAAACTTTGTGACAAGACCTTTGTAAAATAATCTGACAATAATCTCCCAATAATCCAGCCCTGCTGAAAAAAACAAAACAAAAACAAAACCCAAAACGATAGAAAGCATCACAGAAATTCTAATGGTTTCCACTATATTACAATCAATCAATCAATCAATCACATGTTAACCATAACCATTAAAACCATTACCGTTATTGGTCCTTAATGGTATCCAGACATAACACGCCACCAATAGAAGGCAACAAATTTCCAGTAGAGACCATTACAGTTTCCATTAAAACCAATACAATTCCCATAATAACCATTACAAATTCTATGAGTGGTTCTATGATTATTATTGTTGTTGTTTTCCCAAGCAGGAAGGGATGCAACAGTTTGGTTTATATGGACATGCTTGAAACAGCAACAGTTAATAAACCTATAAAACATTACAAAAATAGAGAAAATGTACAATTTATTCAGCCAGCCAGCTAATTAGACAACTGGAATAAAGTTGGTGTGACGTTGGATGTTCGATATTCGCGGAAATTAAGGGACCGTCTCTAAAGTTACATACGACATTGTTAAACACGTTTCTAACTTCAATAGCATTTGAAGGGAATGACTTACAGTCGTATAACCAACTGTAAAGTGTTCATCTAGGTGTCAGGTATGATGCACACCTTTTAGATTTCTGGTATTTAATAAAATAAACTAATACACACACTATCTTTCTATACACACACACACACACACACACACGTGTGTGTGTCTGTGTGTGTGTATGTGGCTGTAAATCATTCCCTTCAAATGCTATTGAGCTTTAAATTATGGTATATTTTATGTATGAGCCCATGCAGTAATAAAATACATGGCAATATTTACATATGATTTAATAGCTTATTTTAATAAATATCAGAAATCTAAGAGGTGTGCGTTGTAGCTGACACCTAGATGAATACTTTACAGTTGGTTATATGACTAAGTCATTCCCTTCAAATGCTACTGAAGTTAGAAACGTGTATAACAATGTCGTATGTAACTTTAGAGACGGTCCCTTAATTTCCGATTATCTGCGAATATCGAACATCCAACGTCACACCAACTTTATTCCAGTAATTAGACATGTATCTACTGGTGAAGCTAGGATGATAGAAATGTAAAGCCATGCATATTGTCCAGATTGTATGTGATTGTTGGAGAAACACGTGACTCTGCACAGAGTCAAACTTGCTTAAATGACTACATGCATGTGCGGATGTCCTTTTGGCTGGACATTAACGCTACATTAGCATCACGCTTATCCACTAGCTTGCTAGGCATCACAACAGAGGACTCTGTCCTGCACCTCTAGTGCACTAAATAGGGAGTTAAAAGCATCTTTTCCTACTCTATAGACCGCACCAGTCATTATAACGGACCCCATTGAGATTCAGCCCATGAGTTGGGCTAGCCGGCTAGTCTTATGTGACTGTAGTGCTAACTAGCCAGCTAATACTATTCTTCTGAATACAATGTCTGCAAACATGTTTCTAACATTCACATTTTAAAGATTTAACAGCTCTACATACAGAGCAAATACTGCAATGCTCAAACTTACCTTTGCTTCTTAAGAGCCGATCAACAAAGAGACAAATTACAAGATAATATATCTAGGAGGAGCCTTTCCTTTCCTTTCCTTTCCTTTCCTTTCCCTGCTCTTTCTACACACAGATGACACTCAGTGTCCAGACATCCCAGATCCAGACTATAATGTTTTTAACAACTGGGAGTTTTTAATCCAAACTGGCACTAAACCGGTGTATAAACCGACAGCCTAACGCTTAAAGACCACCGCCTCGGGATAGGTGGATCAGACAGCTTTAAAGCTGGGAGTCGATTCCATGAAATGAATCGATTCGCCAATTCCAAGTTTTGGGAATAGAGAATCGATTCTAAAGCTTTAGAGTCGATTCCACACTGTTATTTTTAAATTCGGAATTTTTTTTTTAAATATTCATTATTAATTATGTATTATTATTTATTTGTTTCTATTATTATTATTATTATTATTATTTTTAGTAGTAGTAGTAGTAGTAGTAGTATTTTATGTTTTATTATAAATCTATTTTTTTTATTATTATTTTGCTAATAAAAACAATGAGAAAGTAGCCTGTGTGAGAAATCAAATGTATTTGATGGGAGAAAGTATGGCAAATGCCTGCTTCCATGCCACTAGTATTTCATTTGGAAGAAAAGCAAAGTAGAATAAACTAAAATGTACAATTTGCAACATACATTTTGTTGCTAAATTTCATTTTGTTGACATCATCGCCAGTGCAAAAGTACTTTAGGATCTGAGGAAGTGGAGAAAGAAAGAAAGAAAGAAAAAACAGTTAGATGTTTAACTTCTGTTAGCCATAACGGAAATTGCCAAATTTGAATGTCCTAAATAATGTTTATATAAATGAAAATAGTGACACTAGATTCATAATCAACCTTCTGAAGATCTGGACATTACATAGCTGTGACGTTTGTGCCGATTCATTCAGCACTGGACCTAAAGTTTATTGAGTTCATGGTCAGCCTGGGAAAGTAAAAAAAAAAAAGTTGTCTGGAACCGACCCTTTGAATCGACTCTTTGTTTCCCGACGCTTTAGAATAGGAAGCGGAGTCGACTCAAAAATTGTCTGGATTCGAACAGGAAGCAGCATAACTGTAGATACTATTGGCTGGAGCTGCGGGTCTGAAGCTAGATACTGTTAGTGTGGAGAGGCGCTGATAGGATGCGTCTGCGCATGCGTAATTAGGCTTCTGCATAAACCATGCTTATCTTCTCTTAAGTGTTAGAAGGTGCTAAAACGGTATTATTGTATTGTCTGTCTGCAGTAACAGTTTAGTAGTTCATTTCTAATGAGCAAAACAATACAATTAGTGCATTAGTGTCTTGTTTCATTATGTGCAAAGTTCGCCTATGAACTAATCTTAAATCCAAATACCTTGTTTGCTTACTCTTCATTAGAAGAAACCGGAAACAGAGTTGAGATGGAATCAAAAGTGGATGGTAAGAGAGATAGTGAGCTTCATGGACTTTAACAAATGTCCAGAAACACATGGAATACATTCAATTTCTTTTAAAAACACAGGACCAGATAGTGTATTATGTATGTATGTATGTATGTATGTATGTATGTATGTATGTATGTATGTAATTTACTATCATTTTGACCCCCTAGTTCTGAAGAAGACCTATTTATCTAAATTAAGCCAAAAATATTCAGAAAAACCATGGAGTGAGACCATTCAGCTGGTGCACAGATGCATGGTAGGAAGACCTCAAATCTTCTGCTCTCATATGATATTAAGAACCTGCTAGACATAAGATGATGTAAGGTGCGATTTAGCTCAAGGTTGAGAGTAATACTGACCATCTGTTTGCTGCAACCATATGCTACTCTGTGTGATATTCCATGTCTTACCCAGCTATGCAAGTGATCGCTTGGTGCTCTGACCACTGCTGTGCTGCTGAACAAGTTGCATGCACAGCTTAACAAATGTCTTCCAGATGCAGGGCTTAAGTAAGACTATTGTGGCTGGAACAGTCCTGTGCCAAACTAATATGTAAACAGCTGCTTCCTTCTCTGGAGGTTGGGAGAGGAGAGTATTGCTTCTGCGTGTTCATAGGTGTTCATAGGTGTTTCTCTCAAAACAGCTGTAGGATATGAATTCCCAGTTTTCCAGGGTGACCTTAATTTACTGTACACCTCAAACAACAGGCATGTTTCACAGGCAAACCAGTATGGTAGTAAATGTAGTACATTTCTTTGTCTTTTATCAGTAAAACATTGATGTGTGGTAATAATTACAGGACATAAATGCAATAAATGGACCCTATAGCTCCAACCCAAAATTTCTACAGTGTAACCCAAGATTTTAGATCTGTTGACTTTATTGAATATATCCAAGGCCTGGGAGTTTCTGCCCAGAGGAGAATGAACAGCTAAGCCAAAGCCCAAAAAAATATCACTCCCAATGTACAGTCTTAAACGGAGCAAAATTAATGTTGAGGTCATGAGATTCGCCTTCAAGTCTGCAATGCTTTTAGCAAGCCTCATCGACATACCTCTACACTAATGCTGACCTTTTGATACAATATACACATCAAAACACACCAATTTTTTAATCCACAAACGACTTAATACAGGTGGATTATTGAACCAATCAGCACAGTTTTGCACAAATTTGATTAGTGTCCTTAGTGTCTTAAATCATGATTTTCATATATATATTCTCTCTGCTTTTATAGGGAAAATCTAGGACAGACAGCAGACACTATGAGCCAATCATGAGATGTCTGCAGAAACTCCAGGAAGCTCAGAATGGTAATAATCTCCAGTACATAATACATCATGCAGAAATGGTGAAAAAAAGCACTTTTATGGGGGGAAAAAAGGTTAAATCTAGGGCTTTAAAAGTTCTTCTTGTCTGTTTGGGGAATCATTAAGGCAGTATTTAAAACCATACAAGGTAGAGTTTCCCTTTCAGAGAGGGTTCCATGTAGGACCTGTTTAGAAAGGAACAATGTACTATCCAAGGAACCCCTTTTTCTTTGTGTGTAGGGACCAAACAATGATGAATCTTTTTATGATGAGGTGCTCTTTTTGTGTCTTTATTAATCTGTAGTGACCTCTCTGAATGCTATGGTGACCAGACTGGAGATGATTGCCAAACAGAGGGGGTTTGAACTCTTTAATTATAACTACCACTTTTGGTTGATGGAGCTGTTTGTAATTTTAGAGTGCTCTCCTGCCTGCCTGGGGAAGTGACATTTGCAATTTATAAATTGACAATCCTCTCTTTTCTCCCTGTAAAATAGACAGCATGATGTCACTGATTCCCAATAGACCTCTTTGATGCCAAAAGATGGCCAGTCATGACCTTGAGACCAGAGCATGAGCAGTAAACACCATAGGAGGCAGAGCATGAGCGGTAGACACCATAGAAGGCAGAGCATGAGCGGAAGACACATAGGAGTCAGAGCACGAGCGGTAGAGACCATAGGAGTCGGAGCACGAGCGGTAGAGACCATAGGAGTCGGAGCACGAGCGGTAGAGACCATAGGAGTCGGAGCACGAGCGGTAGAGACCATAGGAGTCGGAGCACGAGCGGTAGAGACCATAGGAGTCGGAGCACGAGCGGTAGAGACCATAGGAGTCGGAGCACGAGCGGTAGAGACCATAGGAGTTGGAGCACGAGCGGTAGAGACCATAGGGGTCGGAGCGCGAGCGGTAGAGGCCGCGTCGGGGTCAGAGTGCGAGCGGTGGAGACTGTAGGAAAGTGTGGGAAAGTGTCTTCTCCTAATGATTGCCTATATTTTGTTATGGATATCCTTATTTTCAATATAGACCTCACACCAAAAGCGTGCATGATGACTGAATATAGGGCTTTTCATATTGCAAGCAACAATCTCTCTCCTCTCTGTCCATGTCTGGTCATCTTTTTGCTCATCTCTGCCCAACACAGTCGGCCATAATATAGTGAATCGCTGTTTGTTTATGAAAATTAAATGATCTTAAATTAAATTATTAAATGAATTTTGTACCTGGCCTTTACAAAAAATTACAAACTGCACATTTAAGCCTTCCTTTACTCTGTTTTTATTATTCACAAGAGACTCAGCCCTCTGCATATAAAATGTCAATGTTATCTCTAACATCATATCCACTGTATCTGAGTAGTATGACTTGTGATGGTAACCGACAGTGTAAGCCTGCTTTGGGTTAGGATGTGAGTAGTCCTGTAGAGGTCATAAAAATGTCTTCGTATACTTACTGAACCAATGAGAAAAACCAAACCCCCAGCCTGACACACGTTGTTTATATATGAGATTTTAACTATATGTTGAACGTCTGACCTCTGTAGACTGGGCTCGCACTTGAGTCCCACAGAGACTGCGTGCTATCTGACAGCTGATCTGTTCTATGTGGAGGTGCTGCTGCTGCCTGGGGGAGAGGTTGAGGATGTGAAAGTCGCTCAGCATGGAGACGCTCCTGAGGTATGAAGAATGCAGATGTTTTATGAGTAGTCAGTCACTTGTTCTTGGCGTCTGTTCATTTGCTCATTTTTCTTTTTTAGTCAAATGCATCACTTTGTCAGTTGTTAAGGTAAGAAATGACTGCAAAAAGACTGTGACAGAAAACTATATATATATATATATATATATATATATATATATATATATATATATATATATATATATAATATTTATATATATATATATATATATATATATAATATAAAATTTATTTTTATTTTTTTAATTATTTTTTTACTTTACAGACACACTCACCAACCACTTACTAAGGAATACCTGTACACCTGATCTTTCATGCAATTATCCAGTTAGGCTCCCTAGAACTGGACAGTTGAAGAGAGGAAAAAAGACCAGGCAACATTTTCTCATCTTAGCTGCCTAGTCTTAGTGAGTCTTTTGCCCACTATAGCCTCAGATTGTTATTTTTGGATGACAGGAGTGGAATCTGATGTGGTCTTCTGCCCATCCACGTCAAGGTTTAGTGTGTTGTGCATTTTGAGATTCTTTTCTGCTCAACACGGTTGTAAAGAGTGGTTATTTGTGTTAGTGTAGCTTTCCTGTCAGCTAGAACCAGTCTGGCCATTCTCCTGTGATCTCTCTCTCTCTGTCAATTCAATTAAATTCAATAAAATTTTATTTGCATAGCGCTTTTTACATTGGGCATTGTCTCAAAGCAGCTTTACAGAAATATATAAACACAGGATACAGATTTTAAGCGTGTGGATTAATCTCATCCACAAAGTGTTTTTTTTTTTTTTTTTCTTCTTCACTATTCCATGTAAACGCTATAGACTGTTGTCCATGACCATTCCAGGAGATCTGTCAAGCTAAATGAGATCACATTTTTTCTTTCCACATCCTGATGTTTGAACGTTAACCGAAGCTCTTGACATGTATCTGCATGATTTTATGCATTTAGCTGCTGCCACATGAATGGCTGATTGGATAACTGCCTGAATAAACAGGTGTTCCTAATAAAGTGGTCAGTGAGTGTATACTGACTTTTTCATATCAATACAGGATGAAGAAATTTAAGGAATTCTCACTCAGGATGGGCGATCTTGCGTCTCTCTACAACGTACCAGGCGACGGGTATTATGTCACCAGGCATGGATTAATACCACCAACCTATTTTTGATTATTTTATGCAAGTTTTTAACGTTTTATTTTCTCCCACAGTGATACCAGGCTAAAGGTGCTCAAATCCCTTCAGCATCTGCAGAAAGACCTACTGAAAATCTCCAATTTACCAAGGTGTGAAGAGTGTAATGTTTTAGTATACCAGATGAAATGTGTTGTATATCCTTGCCAGAGTAAAAAAAAAACGTTTAATTTTTAGACATTTGATAGCGAGTGACGCTCATGTTGATCTGGTTCTGAATGGCAGAATCGGGAGTATTACACCTAGCAAAGAAGGTAAAGTACCAGTGTCATCAATGCTTTTGGTGATGAATGGATGTCAGTATGGAATGTAATGGTATCCCTTCCTTACCAGGAAACCCAATGAGCATTGAGTACTACATCAGCCCCTCAGATGCTCTGATGGAGAGGTTACATCCAGGTACTACCTCCAGATAATAACCGCAAAAGCCTTTTATAGGAGTTTAAACCAACATGTGAGTTTACAGAGGCTGGATTCTTGCCTGATTTAATTCTTCCCATGACAGGAGAGGGCAACCGTAGCCAGACTGCTGTGATGGTGGTGGGTGCCAGTGCCACTACACACAGGTTGCAGATGGAGTCTCTGATTCCCACACCACCTCAAGTGGACTCCACAGGGTGCGTTATGAGATCCAGGACTCATCTGACTTCAGAATTACATGGTCTAGATTTTTAAGGCTATATATTTTTATGCGCTTGGATCATTTGATATCACCTCACACATGCTGGATAATACAAGGTCACTCACATGAGACAGGGGTGGGGCTGTGCATTGAACCTGATGTTGAATTAGCATGCAGACACTTAATTACCCTTATTACTTAAAATCCCATCAAAATCCATTCCTGCTTAAAAATAACCATTAATGAAATTGCTTCTTACTGACACCAAATTCAAATTTTTATTTATACTAAATTCACTCTTGCAGTAGGTCTTACATGTTGCTGAGTCAGGAGGGAAAGACAAGGGCATCTCTCTCTCTCTCTCTCTCTCTCTCTCTCTCTCTCTCTCTCTCTCTCTCTCTGTGCGTTTATCTGTAATGGATTTAAATAATTTCATCTGTTTGAGTATTCTTCAGGCTCCCTGCTTTCATCCCTCTGTCCGAAACCTGCTCCGAGTTACTGCCAGCCTTCTTCCTTCTCAAAATGAAGCCACCAGTGCCCATGCTCAGCTCCTTCATCCACAAGATGAGCCAAATAACAGGTAACGATCTATCTCCGAAAGCATCTCTATCAGCACTTCAGGATGAAATAGTGTTTGGTTTGATTGATTGATGTGTACACACACATACTCTGGTTAAAGCTTAAACTGCATGAGATTGTAGTTGCAAAGAATAAAATCTTGCTTTGGCACTCGTTATCATGTCCTTGAGGGTGTCCTTGAAGATGCTAACGGTGTTACTGATGAATTTTCCGTAGACCTTCCCCCAGATGCTGACCTGCAGGGGGAGCCACTTTTCCAGTTGCTCCAGTTGACTGCTCTAGAGGACAAGAGGTCGAGTGATGGAAAGGATGCTCTCTTTCTTGTGGTATGTAAAACATAATGCAATATTACATATAGTTAATATTTTGTACATTTGTCAAAGCACCATTCTAGAGTATAGTATATAACCAATGCTATTGTATTCTCATGGTTTTATTTCTGTAACTAGATCTAAGCATAAATGTCTACAAGTATATCACAGCATCCAGTATACTGTATGTGGCAGTCTGAGAAAACACATCAGATTTCTGTGGTAGAATTTTGGGAAAATGATGGAAAAAAATAATGTTTTGACCAAAATTGAGTTTTGAGCAAAAAATTTTTAGAAAAATATACTTCTCTACTCCATCTCCTACTTTAAGAAGACATAAATATATTCCCCCAAAAGGATGTCGAGAAGTTAAAAATGTTTAAATGTCCTAACAAAAGGATATAAAAAGTCAACTGAACAAGACTGACTGAAGTAACCGGCGATTATTTCCCAGCCTATGTTAGCATGGAAAGAGATCAATCAAATAAAGGGACAATGATGAGGCTCATGCTCAAATGCTGCAGGTAACTTTTACCTCAAGTTGATGAGACAGAACTCATTTCTCATTGTAAATTCTCACTGTAATTCTTTTAAAAATCGTTTAGCAGTAATGTTGTTTTTCCATCAGTAGATTAAGTTATTGGTTATAGGGGAGGTAGGTTATTGGAGAGGTAGGTTATAGGAGAGGTAGGTTATTGGTTATAGGAGAGGTAGGTTATTGGTTATAGGAGAGGTAGGTTATTGGTTATAGGAGAGATGGGTTATTGGTTATAGGAGAGGTAGGTTATTGGTTATTGGAGAGGTAGGTTCTGCGAGAGTTAGGTTATTAGTTATAGGAGAGGTTGGTTATTGGAGAGATTGGTTATTGGAGAGGTAGGTTCTGCGAGAGTTAGGTTATTAGTTATAGGAGAGGTTGGTTATTGGAGAGATAGGTTATTGGAGAGATAGGTTATTGGTTATTGGAGAGGTAGGTTATTGGTTATTGGAGAGGTAGGTTCTGCGAGAGTTAAGTTATTTGTTATAGGAGAGGTAGGTTATAGGAGAGGTAGGTTATTGGTTATAGGAGAGGTTGGTTATTTGTTATAGGAGAGGTAGGTTATAGGAGAGGTAGGTTATTGGTTATAGGAGAGAGAGGTTATAGGAGAGGTAGGTTATTGGTTATAGGAGAGGTAGGTTATAGGAGAGGTAGGTTATAGGAGAGGTAGGTTATAGGAGAGGTAGGTTATAGGAGAGGTAGGTTATTGGTTATAGGAGAGGTTGGTTATAGGAGAGGTAGGTTATTGGTTATTGGAGAGGTAGGTTATAGGAGAGGTAGGTTATTGGAGAGGTAGGTTATTGGTTATAGGAGAGAGAGGTTATAGGAGAGGTAGGTTATTGGTTATAGGAGAGGTAGGTTATTGGTTATAGGAGAGAGAGGTTATAGGAGAGGTAGGTTATTGGTTATAGGAGAGGTAGGTTATTGGTTATAGGAGAGAGAGGTTATAGGAGAGGTAGGTTATTGGTTATAGGAGAGGTAGGTTATAGGAGAGGTAGGTTATAGGAGAGGTAGGTTATTGGAGAGGTAGGTTATAGGAGAGGTAGGTTATTGGTTATAGGAGAGGTAGGTTATTGGTTATTGGAGAGGTAGGTTATAGGAGAGGTAGGTTATTGGAGAGGTAGGTTATTGGTTATAGGAGAGAGAGGTTATAGGAGAGGTAGGTTATTGGTTATAGGAGAGGTAGGTTATTGGTTATAGGAGAGAGAGGTTATAGGAGAGGTAGGTTATTGGTTATAGGAGAGGTAGCTTATAGGAGAGGTAGGTTATTGGTTATAGGAGAGGTAGGTTATAGGAGAGGTAGGTTATTGGAGAGGTAGGTTATAGGAGAGGTAGGTTATTGGTTATAGGAGAGAGAGGTTATAGGAGAGGTAGGTTATTAGTTATAGGAGAGGTTGGTTATTGGAGAGATAGGTTATTGGAGAGATAGGTTATTGATTATTGGAGAGGTAGGTTATTGGTTATTGGAGAGGTAGGTTATAGGAGAGGTAGGTTATTGGTTATAGGAGAGGTTGGTTATTTGTTATAGGAGAGGTAGGTTATAGGAGAGGTAGGTTATTGGTTATAGGAGAGAGAGGTTATAGGAGAGGTAGGTTATTGGTTATAGGAGAGGTAGGTTATTGGAGAGGTAGGTTATTGGAGAGGTAGGTTATAGGAGAGGTAGGTTATTGGAGAGGTAGGTTATAGGAGAGGTAGGTTATTGGTTATAGGAGAGGTTGGTTATAGGAGAGGTAGGTTATTGGTTATTGGAGAGGTAGGTTATAGGAGAGGTAGGTTATTGGAGAGGTAGGTTATTGGTTATAGGAGAGAGAGGTTATAGGAGAGGTAGGTTATTGGTTATAGGAGAGGTAGGTTATTGGTTATAGGAGAGAGAGGTTATAGGAGAGGTAGGTTATTGGTTATAGGAGAGGTTGGTTATAGGAGAGGTAGGTTATTGGTTATTGGAGAGGTAGGTTATAGGAGAGGTAGGTTATTGGAGAGGTAGGTTATTGGTTATAGGAGAGAGAGGTTATAGGAGAGGTAGGTTATTGGTTATAGGAGAGGTAGGTTATTGGTTATAGGAGAGAGAGGTTATAGGAGAGGTAGGTTATTGGTTATAGGAGAGGTTGGTTATAGGAGAGGTAGGTTATTGGTTATTGGAGAGGTAGGTTATAGGAGAGGTAGGTTATTGGAGAGGTAGGTTATTGGTTATAGGAGAGAGAGGTTATAGGAGAGGTAGGTTATTGGTTATAGGAGAGGTAGGTTATTGGTTATAGGAGAGAGAGGTTATAGGAGAGGTAGGTTATTGGTTATAGGAGAGGTAGGTTATAGGAGAGGTAGGTTATTGGAGAGGTAGGTTATAGGAGAGGTAGGTTATTGGAGAGGTAGGTTATAGGAGAGGTAGGTTATTGGTTATAGGAGAGGTTGGTTATAGGAGAGGTAGGTTATTGGTTATTGGAGAGGTAGGTTATAGGAGAGGTAGGTTATTGGAGAGGTAGGTTATTGGTTATAGGAGAGAGAGGTTATAGGAGAGGTAGGTTATTGGTTATAGGAGAGGTAGGTTATTGGTTATAGGAGAGAGAGGTTATAGGAGAGGTAGGTTATTGGTTATAGGAGAGGTAGCTTATAGGAGAGGTAGGTTATTGGTTATAGGAGAGGTAGGTTATAGGAGAGGTAGGTTATTGGAGAGGTAGGTTATAGGAGAGGTAGGTTATTGGTTATAGGAGAGGTTGGTTATAGGAGAGGTAGGTTATTGGTTATTGGAGAGGTAGGTTATAGGAGAGGTAGGTTATTGGAGAGGTAGGTTATAGGAGAGGTTGGTTATTTGTTATAGGAGAGGTAGGTTCTGCGAGAGTTAGGTTATTAGTTATAGGAGAGGTTGGTTATTGGAGAGAGGTTATTGGAGAGAGGTTATTGGTTATTGGAGAGGTAGGTTATGGGTTATTGGAGAGGTAGGTTCTGCGAGAGTTAAGTTATTAGTTATATGAGCGGTAGGTTATAGGAGCAGTAGATTTGTTATAGGAGAGGTGGGTTATTGGAGAGGTAGGTTCTGCGAGAGTTAAGTTATTAGTTATATGAGCGGTAGGTTATAGGAGCAGTAGATTATTTGTTATAGGAGAGGTAGGTTATAGGAGAGGTAGGTTATTGGGTATAGGAGAGGTAGGTTATTGGTTATAGGAGAGGTAGGTTATTGGTTATAGGAGAGAGAGGTTATAGGAGAGGTAGGTTATTGGTTATAGGAGAGGTAGGTTATAGGAGAGGTTGGTTATTGGTTATAGGAGAGGTAGGTTATAGGAGAGGAAGGTTATTGGTTATAGGAGAGGTAGGTTATTGGTTATAGGAGAGGTAGGTTATAGGAGAGGTAGGTTATAGGAGAGGTTGGTTATTGGTTATAGGAGAGAGGTTATAGGAGAGGTAGGTTATTGGTTATAGGAGAGGTAGGTTATTGGTTATAGGAGAGAGAGGTTATAGGAGAGGTAGGTTATTGGTTATAGGAGAGGTAGGTTATAGGAGAGGTTGGTTATTGGTTATAGGAGAGGTAGGTTATAGGAGAGGAAGGTTATTGGTTATAGGAGAGGTAGGTTATTGGTTATAGGAGAGGTAGGTTATTGGTTATAGGAGAGGTAGGTTATAGGAGAGGTAGGTTATAGGAGAGGTAGGTTATTGGTTATAGGAGAGAGAGGTTATAGGAGAGGTAGGTTATTGGTTATTGGAGAGGTAGGTTATAGGAGAGGTTGGTTATTGGTTAAAGGAGAGGTAGGTTATTGGTTAAAGGAGAGGTAGAAGAGGCTTCTCTTGGTGAAATTTGAATAGAATTTTTTTAAAGCAGTTTTCTTCCTTTTCACTTTAAGGGTTGGTCTGTACTTGTATAGCACTTTTTTAACCTTAGTGGTTCCAAAGCGCTTTACACTGGTTCTCATTCACACACTCACATACCCACACACCAGTGGTAGCAGAGCTGCCATGCACGGCGCTAACTTGCCATCGGGAGCAACTTGGGGTTCAGTGTCTTGCCCAAGGACTCTTCGGCATGTGGAAGTCACGTGGGCCGGGAATCGAACCTCCAACCCTACGATTAGTGGACAACCCGCTCTACCACATGACTCACAGCCGCCCAGGTTACCTAGAACAGACCAGTTATACTTGAGATGTGCAAAAGTGGAATATATTTCAGTTCAGGAAAGCCTTTAGTTTTCAGAACTATACAGATGAGGTCATATGTTTAATTATTATTATTATTATTATTATTATTATTATACATTTAATTATTATTATTAGAAGCATAATAAAAATAGCATTTTGTTTATTATTTAGTCCTGCCCTGAGTAAGCTATTTCACATAACAGATGTTTACATCTAGTCCACAAGACACAGTACTAACTGTATTTACATAAAAAAGTGTACACACGCTTGGTTATTAATACTGTGTCGTTACCTGGATGATCAACGACATGATGTGTTTGTTTTGTGAGAGTTTTTCATGAGTCCCTTGTTTGTCCTGAGCAGTTAAACTGCCCACTGTTCTTCAGAAAAATCCTCCAGGTCCTGCACATTCTTTGGTTTTCCAGCATCTTCTGCATATTTAACCCCTTTCCAACAGCGGCTATGTGATGCTGAGATCCGTATTTTCACACTGAGGACAACTGAGGGACTCGTACACAACTATTAAAAAACGTGCAAACATTCACTGATGCTCCAGAAGGCAATATGATGCATTAAGAGCCAGGGGGGTGTAAACTTTTGAACAGGAATTTTACACCCTCATGCCTTCCTATGAAATAGCTTATTCAGGGCAATATTAAATAAAAAAACAAAATACAATTTTTTATGATCCCCCTTTTTTTTTAAATGATTAAAATGTTGCAGATCTTGCAAGGTGTATGTAAACTTATGACCTCAGCTGTATATAGAAGAAAATGTCGAAAGCTATGTGAAGGGTTTTTATAGGGTGCCACATGACACCACCAAGTGAAGTGAGAGTCATCTGACCTTGATGAA
This sequence comes from Ictalurus furcatus, assembly GCF_023375685.1. Taxonomy (NCBI): domain Eukaryota; kingdom Metazoa; phylum Chordata; class Actinopteri; order Siluriformes; family Ictaluridae; genus Ictalurus; species Ictalurus furcatus. Next base: position 30,031,973 of record NC_071255.1, on the reverse strand, counting down.
TTTTATGAACTTTTAGGTGTAAATAACCACGATTTAATTTGCCAAGGAATTTCCCATTACAGTTGATGAAGCCTGTCACATAAACACTACAGCATCTTTAAATTTAAGTCCAATTGCCTTGACTCAATAAAAGTGGACAATTTAATCACCCGGATATCTGTATAAAACCATATGAACTCCATTTATTGCACTTCAGTAGTGTCATACTGCAGCTCCAAAAGGTGTAACTTGGATTTGGAAATTGCTCTTAGTCTCTGCCAGATGCCGAGTTTCACAGCTATTTGTTCACTACTGCTGAAAGTAAGTGTGACTTCTGGAAAGGATCCCTAATTCACACGGTTCCTTTCACGCATCCTGCCCACGTGCCTGCCTTATTGGACCTCCTCCGGTATCAGTCTGCCGTCAACACCCTGCTGGCGAGCTGCATCACCAGCCTTAAGCACCAACCAGGTAACAGGTTAACCATGCATATAGAAACTCACTGAATTTATAATGTAATATCTGTGCCTGAACCTGTGCATGTCTTTATGGCAGAGTTAGTGTGTGACCTTAGCGGTGAAATCGTACCCGAGTCTGACTGTAGCTTTTCTGTGACCTTCAGCATCCCGGACAGCGAGACACTGGCAGTTTGTATGTGCTTACTTGATGTCTGTTGTGGTGGATAAAACCTGTTGATTTCAATATTTCGTGGTTTACACACTACTTACAGTTTTATTTATTTATTTATTTATTTTTTACTTTTCTTCTTGTCCTTCGTATTCTCTTTATTGGTGTCTAGTGCTTGTTTCTGTGGTGGATTGTCATCAGCTGCGCTGCAGGCTCCTAATGCCTGGTACAGTGGATCAGTCTCTAGATGATTATATCTCCAGAGTCCTCACACGGTACAAAAATATACATTTTGTTGCATAGCAAAGAAAGATCATATGGTAAATTTATCACTATTAAAAACACAATTATTAACTACATTGTATGTTTGCATGTATAATACTTCAAACTTGGCGTATTATTAATATTAGGATTGCATGATATGACTAAAATAATTCATTACAAATATGTAAACATATTGCAATTGTAATATGCCTTACAATTTAATAAAACGCACTGGAGGAGTCCTTTTTAAAAAAAAAAATTAAAAAAAATTAATTCTTCCCCCACCCCCAAAGCACATAAACACATTGCTGTATTTTAGGAAAGTCAGGTCATGGTCATGGTCAGGAAGAATTTCTTGGACTATAATTATTAAGTGCTTCTTGCTCACCGTGATTAACCCCGTGATGCCTCAGATACTGCCCAGAGAGGCTCCCTATAAGCCGTGAGGAAGATAGGAAATAGATAGACTGGATGTGCTGGAATCAATAAAAAGTGTAATTATATATAATTTCATTGACTAGGAAATAATTTAGGAAGTGTTGTAAATCTTTCTGGATGATCATCAAAAATATTGCAGTTTCATCAGAAGTAAGATGACTGAAGAATCAGGAGAACGAGAGTCTCTCTCTCTCTCTCTCTCTCTCTCTCTCACACACACACACACACACACACACACACACACACACACACACACACACACACAACACATGTTATTTCTGGTGAGATGCCAGTGACCCTGACTTCCTTTTGAGTCTGGTTTCTTTCTCATGTCATCTCAGGGAGATCTTCATTGCCACCGTCACCTCTGACTTGCTTATTTGGGATCAGAATTGAGCTCTATATCTGGATTTTTTTGAAAAGCTGTTTTGTGACAAAAAAAAAACCTAGTTAAAAACAGTAACTTTGTTCCGATCCCCTTGTCCACAGCTTGGAGAGAAACATCAATACACAGTTCTTCTGACTGATGACTTTTGATTTGTTGAGGATGAAAATTATTTAAATCATATGATCAGACCTTCCCATCAACCAGATTGCAATCCAATTGAACACATAAAATCCCATTCCATTTTTTGGAGTGACGTGTTAAGACATTGCTCTCCACTACCATCATCAAAAGAATAATTGATGGAATATATTTTGGAAGCATGAAGTTCATCACTACATTACAGTTCCAGAGACCTGTAGGGTCGGTGCCAAGGCACATTGAAGCTGTTCTGGTGACTTGTAGTTGTCCAAAACTTTACTGAGATGCCTTAATGTTGGTTAACAGTCAATGATTTCATTCCAGTGACACTATTTATCACCCACAGCACTCACGACGTCTCTGAAACCAGTTTGTAAGAGTGTACATTTGCATAATATCCCTACTAGAAAGGACAGTATTATTGTGATGATTAAAAATTAATATACTGTGTAGCCCTTATGAACAGAAGTTTGTTATGAAAGAATGTGTGTTACATTATGGGTGTGCTTATCCATTCCTTTCTTTCCAGGTGCATGTCTATCCCCATCACTTTGAGAGCTATACGGAAGAGGTTATCCAGCTTGAGGCCTCCAGCACTGCCACTTGAACCTGAGTCTGCTAGGAAGGCTGCGAGTTCATCCTCTACACCTGCACATTGTGCTGTAGAAAACACTCCAGCCATTCTCCCTTCTGCCATGCTCTCCCCTGAGACCATGGAGGAGGACGAGCTTCCCTCTAACCCTGGCCACTATGTCATGTCTGTAGCTGCTGCTCCGGCAGTTGATGTTGCTAATACAGATGCGATTGCTAACCGTTCCAACTGTGCCTCTGTGAGTGTTTATTCACACTGGGTGGCCAGCAGCTTTCCAGCTGAGCTGGTTTAGAATAGTGGAAAGGGATGATTGTATCTGAGATGTATGTAGTAAAATATTTGTTTTGAAGAAAGTCATTAATAAAGCTATTTTAAATAAAATATATATTTTTTTAAATAATCTGGAATTTTCCCAGAGAGCTAGAGAGATTTTTTTGTATCTTGACACAATATAATTAATAGATTGCATCTGTTCTGCCTAAATATAGCTTGATTGTGCACCAAAACATCACATAATGAACCAGTATGGGTGTGTTATTGGGCCGCATCTTCATTTCACAATGAAATACTCATACTACATGCTATGGTCAGGTTGTGTTAAAAAGCCATAGCTGAGGCTGAAGGTTTTCCTTGTTATATTTTTGTTGATTCGCTATATCCTCTGGTAATCCTGTAAGACCTTAAAAAGAGGAAGTACACAGCAATCTTCTTTTGCATGCTACTGAGGCATTTGGCTGTTAAGGGTTTCTTGGGCTTGGCATTTGACCCTGTTCCAGACATTCAACACACCACTGATTGGTACCATGTGAGCCAAATAAACAAGTAAAAAGTAGTTGTTGTACCTAGAATTTTCTCAAATCTGCTCCTGGCAAAACAGTCTCTTCAGACATTAGACATGCTACACAGGTTGTGTTCAGCTTTGTAATGAATGATTAGATGTTTTCATCCAAAACCATTTTGAAAGTTCAGAAGGTTTGTGGTTTGGCTATATTATATGTTCCTTGCAAAAGGGAAAGTTGCCATCAATTAAGAATGTTACAGACTTTCTTTTTCTCATGCAGTTTTAAAGCCATTGACTCCGTAAGTAGGAATGCATCTTTATTATTTCTTTATTTCTATTTGAACTTCATTTAGTTTAGAAATCTAAATGTTGATTTTTTTATATATATATATATATATATATATATATATATATATATATATATATATATATATAAAATGTAAATATAAATAAATAAATAAATAACATATAAATAAATGTGTATATGTATATTATTTCACACACACATATATATGTATATATGTGTGTGTGTATATATATATATATATATAGTGTGTGTGTGTGTAAAATAATATGCATATACACATTTATTTATACACATTATATAATTTATTTAAAAATATACCTATACACACACTTCCATATATATATATATATATATATATATATATATATATATATATATATATATATATATATATATACATACACACATACATAAATATATAATGTACATATACACTCAGATTATATATGTGTGTGTGTACACACATTTAGTATATATATATATATATATATATATATATATATATATATATATATATATATTTTTTCTAAATGTGTGTGTATATGTTTAAATTATTTTATATTTCCGTTCTATCTCACTCCCAGCAGACATTTCTTAAAGCAGTATTAGGCCTTGTCCTTTTGTGGTCCACAATGGCAATGAAAGTGACTGATATGAGTTTCATACTTGTTATGCTCTGGTTCCTGTTTTGCAGTTCACAGCACAATAACGTTTCCGTTGATGGAGGTCAGCCATTTTAATTTCGTTCAGGAAGTTTAAGAGACTTACAATAGAGGGGACAGTAAAGCCTTGGTCAATAGTGTACTTTGTAGACCTTGGGTCATGTGGATAATTGTCTCTGTGTGAGCATGCTGATCCTAGGATAGTCTAACATCTCCCCCTGTGTCCTTGTTGCATCATTCATGTTGATGTGTAGAATAAAATTGGATCATAGAGCACCCTTTGTACTCCACGACCCGAAGAAAAAGAGAAAACACAATCATCACGCACCACATCCACATGACAAGTGCATATGAAAGCATTTTAACAGAACACATTGTTTTCATTTATCAGGCATTCCTGACACATGGACTATACTTTTCTTTGTAATACTTAAGATGTGTTTACTGGAAAAATATGAAGTTTTTTTTTTTTTAATTAAAAAATAGCCATTATTTAACAAAAAATAAAATGTTTGGATAGCAGGCATTATATTAGTTGAATCAAAATGTTGAGGTTTAGAGACTTGAGTTCCAGAAATCAGATGGTTTTATGTCCTCAAATCATTAAATAACAAAGCTGCAACAAATGCATGTTTTTAGAAAACATGGCATGGATATAAAAAAACCTAGTAAGTCAGCCCAGTAAATTAACTTTGGTCAGATTCAAGGCTCTTAAAGGAATACTTCAGTGTTTTTCAACCTGTAATGTGTGTGTGTGTGTGTGTGTGTGAGAGAGAGAGAGAGAGATTGATTACCACAGATATAAATTTCAGCACAATTTCCATTACAAAGAAAGTGGGGGGAAATATGAGTTCACTCAATACTTTGTACATTGTACTTTGAAAGTCTAAGGGTAATTGTTGGGGCAGTGAAGTGCATCTTCTTGAAGAACACTTTCATGATTTCTTTAGTCAAAGGTATTTGTAAATTAAATCTGTGTAATCTCCAAATCTTTTCATAAATGGGACTAATTTTGGAAGAATTTGTGGTTACATGCCAGTGTAGATAAAGTAGTCCAGTCTTCTTGTGCAAGAATATGACAAAACTTTTGGGAAAGAGTAAGTAACCAGAATTAATATGCTTGTTGTAAAATCTTATAGTATCTATAATAGAATCTAATTCATAGAGACTTTTATGGTGGATGCTCTACATAATCTGACTAACAATAAACAGATTTAAAAATGTGCTGTTGCCTAAAAAAGAAAAACTTCTCAGCATTGCTATAGTGTAGCTTTCCATCCATCCATCCATCCATCTTCTACCGCTTACTCCTTTTCAGGGTCGCGGGGGAACCTGGAGCCTATCCCAGGAAGCATCTGGCACAAGGCGGGGTACACCCTGGACAGGGTGCCAGTCCATCGCAGGGCACAATCACATACACACTCACACACCCATTCATACACTATGGACACTTTAGACACGCCAATCAGCCTACCATGCATGTCTTTGGACTGGGGGAGGAAACCGGAGCAGTGTAGCTTTCCGTAAGGGAAAATTTTTACATTTATGGAAGGAGTCGTCAGTGTCAGCACTTTGTAACCTAACAAGCTGCATTTTTGTCTTATTAAATTCAACAGAGAGGAAAAAAAGAGAGGCTGGTTATGAAACAACTGATATATACCTGATTTAACATAAGTGATAACAGGAACTAACTTATTTACAACATTTAATGTAGCTATAACCTGATACAAAAAGTATGATGTATCATTCTTTAATTAATAATAAATGTAATCATTGAATAAAACACACCACCCCACTGTTGAATCTTTTCCTATAACAGTATAACCTGGTGTGTTTTATTCCTTCCATAAGAGTCCCATCATGCAGTATGAACTATGTTGTAGATTAGAATGTATTTTATATAGCTTAGTCACTTATTTTAAATGGGGCACACGGTGGCTTAGTGGTTAGCATGTTCGCCTCACACCTGTGAGCGGCCCTGTGTGCGGAGTTTGCATGTTCTCCCCGTGCTGTGGGGGTTTCCTCCGGGTACTCCGGTTTCCTCCCCCAGTCCAAAGACATGCATTGTAGGCTGATTGGCAAGTCCAAAGTGTCCGTAGTGTATGAATGGGTGTGTGAGTGTGTATGTGATTGTGCCCTGCGATGGATTGGCACCCTGTCCAGGGTGTACCCCGCCTTGTGCCCGATGCTTCCTGGTATAGGCTCCAGGTTCCAGAAAGCTCCAGGCTCCAGAAAGGATAAGCGGTATAGAAGATGGATGGATGGACTTATTTTAAATGTTTCTTGACTGAATTCAACACTTAGACTTGCGTTATGTGTGAGTTTCAAGTGATTCAGTCAAGTCACTGGGTTTTCAGTTCTTTCCTCAGCAGGGAAACATTATGAATTTATTATCTGCGGGTATCACAAATATGCTTAGGATGTAGTTGACCGAGAGAAGGTTAATAATTGTTGAAGTATTTCTTTAAACACAGCTGTAAAATGTGGTGTTGTTTTTGTGAGGGTGTGACCTGTTCAGGCAACTCTGAAACCGTCAATAGTGTGCCACAAATGATGTGGCCACATGAATCAAAAGTCACAGCCATGAATTTTGTAACTTGATCCCGCA